>NW_028141266.1:45000-113253 GCF_030444845.1 Prenolepis imparis
AAAGATGGCTACTTAACCATTAATAACAGAGACTATATGAGCGGGAAAATTAATAAGCACACGAAAAATCAATTTTTATTTTTTCATTAATATATATATATTATTGAGTTTTGAGATTTAACATAAATATATATATAAAATATATAACTGCGATTTTAATTGATTTTAATATATTTGTCTTTTTATGCTTTACAAAAAGATATCAAAAATGACGAAGAGATATTTTTTGTTTCTTTCTTTATTAAAGTTAAAAGATATCTTATAAAACATTGTTTCGCTTTGTCAGGAAGATTAATTTAAAAAAGTTCAGTGTTACGTGCTCTCCAGGAATTCATTTCGATTAAATTATGTGAATTCATAACGAATGTGAATTTTGAATACTTTTTAAACTAATTTCGACTAAATTATGTGAATTCATAACGAATTTGAATTTTAAATTCTTTTTAAACTCATTTTGACTAAATTATGTGAATTCATAACGAATTTGAATATTGAATTCTTTTTGAACTCATTTCGAACAGATTACGTGAATTCTTAAAGAATTAGGAAAAGTGTATCCTTTTCGAATTCAAAAAGATCACTTGTGCTATCTGGGAAACCTTAAACTATGAGAAAATAAGGCTAGTTGCTGAAAAAAAATGTTTGCTTACAAGGACAACAAGATTTTTCGAAGTTGTCAAGATACCCGGTTTTGCCCTACCGATAGGGTAAAACCGGGTACTCATTTAAAAGCGTGTAAATCACCGTGTAATTACAAAATCTTGACTTATTTAAATCATAATACAATACAAAAACGCACATAGAGAATTTTCTTTTGGAATTTACCCTGAAAATCATAGTAATCGTGCGGGACGTATATGGTATGGTATGGAAAGAATTTTAAAAGAATTTCTCTCATTAATATTTATCACAATAAAAAATAATAATATTTATCACAATAAAATATAAAATATGTTTGATTAATTTTACTAAAAGTATAGTAGAATTTACTAAAAGTATGGTAAAATTAATCAAATATATTTTTAAAATTTATTTCACACCATATTGTCCCACGATTACCATGATTTTCATAGTAAATTCTAAGAAATAATTCTCTGTGTGTATTCTATAAACAAAAATTACAAAAAGAAACAAATTTCTTGCTCTGCATAACTGCAAAACTCGTGAACTTACCCTTGGCATGTAATGCACTGTATCTAGCCTTTGATGTTGAGTACAAATTATTGCAAAAGATACGGGCAACATCTTTTTTTTCTTCTAAAGATAAAATATCTTCTTGCTATTTTCATTATTTAATCTTTTAATCTCATATTTTTTGTACCCGATTTTGCGCCACACGTAGATAGCCGGTTTTGCCCCAACACGAAGAAAATAATAAACACGGCGGCTGTATATTCCAAAGTAAAAGAAATAATGTAAACTAATGCGATCTACACTATAATAGATGTTTTGTATAGAAAAAGTCCACGACGACTTGATTGTTGCTCCGATATCGATCTTTTTTGTTTCGAAATCTTTAAACTTCTCTCAAAAAAGAAGTATTGTGTATACGTGAACACCGTTCATTTCAGAAAAATAATGGCGTCAATTTATAATTAATAACACGAATTGGCCACAAATGACAATACTTATCACGAAGAAATAGAGGTACCCGGTTTGACCCAACTTTCCATTATACTAAAAGTACGCAATATTTGTGAAAATACAAAATATAAGTAAATCCTATAAAAATAATATATTTGTGCAATATAAAGATACATAAAGATATATAAGATATACATATATAAAAATATATAAAATATATATATACATATATTGCACAAATACACTGTTTTTGTAAGAATTACTTATACTTTGTATTTTCACAAATATCGCTATTTCTGATGCCGTTACCTCACCAGGTACTTTTTAGTCTCTATGATACATTTTCACATTCTCACGGCTGCTTCGACCAGCCTGACTCTCGCAGGCTAATACTAGAATCTTCAAACTTTTTTTCCCTCGGTCCGGATTCTTCCCTTTTGCGCCTTCAAAAAGAGCATGAGTTTTAAAAATGTGCAGATATTTTTAGACTCTGGTCAGGTTCCTGAGGGTTAATGCAATCATTGTGAAATTCTTTCCTTTCTGTGATACTATTATTGTACAATATTTGGGACATTTTCCTATCGGGGAAAATTATAATCCATAAAAAAACCCACTTTTTTAAATAAAGGTAAAGAAAGGACGCCAACAAGATGTCAGTTAAAAAATTCTATAAAATAATTATGATATCAGAAAGTTGCGCCAAATAAATAAAAATTTATGTTTTATAAAAAATTTATTTGTCTTATTATTTTAAATATTTAAAAAATAGCTACTCAGTTAAATATAAATGTGTATTAATTTTGCAGATTATTATCTGATCTGAAAATAAAAATCACAGAATCATCTCTATATTTTTAAGACTGATATTATCATCTGTATAGTCAAAACAATTTAAACCTGGCATTGAAAAGATTAAAATAACGAACAAGCTGGATAAGATGAAAAGGCAGTGGCATATTTCAAAACCTCAAATACATCTATTACAGCTACAACGACACTGAGCACACCTTCGGCATCGAATTCGTGGTAGGGCGCAAGGTGAAACATCTCATCATCGGCTTTGAACCAGTCGATAAGAGACTGTGCAAAATCAGGGTTAGAGAGAGAGGGGGGGGGGTAGGTTTTTCTACAATATAAAATTATTAGAGTTCTGAGTGCCCCCCGAAAAGTTCTAGAATTCTCTAAATTTATTTTAAAAATATATTTAAAGCTTATCAAATAAAGTTTGAAATATAAAATTATAAGAGAAAATTGCATAGCATAATTACATCGTTTAATATGGAATATTTTTAAAAACAGAAATTTTACTTATTACTTATATCAAAGATTTAAGTATGAAATTGAATGGATAAAAGAAAATATAAAATAAAAATGAAAATATATGAATAAAAATTAATATAAAATATAAAATTAAAAAAAAAATGCTAGCGGCAACGGCAGCTGTGAGGTGGTCGGGCGATGGAGGTGGTTACAGTGACTGCAGCGATGACTGATGAGGTAGTAGAGTGGAGGCTGCGTCTTATACTGAAAATAGAAACAGTGAATTTTACTTTTGTTTTTTTCAAATTTTTTAATTTATTATAAATATAAAACGGATACTTACAATGATTACAAAGTGGACACATGTTCCGCGTGAATATCAGATGCAGCGGAGCGTGACAATCGCTGCACCACTCTTCTATAATCACTTCATAAGAAGTGGTACAATGCACGCATATGGCACAAATGTTTACAAATAGTTCCACATTTCGTACTACACAAGCAGTGCATAATTTAATATAATCTTCAGATATATATGAATATATAGCGCACACCCTCATTACAACATTTATGTTGCTGATTACAGGCAACCCCAATAATTGTTCAATTATATCCAAGTCCCCGCCGTGCTCGCTACTATAATCGGAGTCTGTTGATTCACTCACTATGTCATTTTCTTCTCTATCACTATCTTCTGCAATATCTATAATATCTACATCAACATCACTATCTTCCACATCTATAATTTCTATGTCATTATCACTATCCTCAATCATAATAATATTTTCATCCATTTCTTTTACTCTGATCTGTGCTATACGAATGCTAAAAACTTTTTGACGCGGAGACAGACTCTCTCCATAAGTTTCAACCCCCATTCCTCTCAAAATTATCGCAATTCTTCCTTAAAAATATTAAGGAAGATGTTTCGCTCTCGTTTACGACCGATTTTCTGCGAGGGTACAAAACTGCCGAACGTTGGCGCCGATACGTTGCATTCTTCCTTAAAAAATATTAAGAAAAAATGTTTCGCTCTCGTTTTTATGGGAGATTTTCCGCGAGGATACAAAGCTGCCGAACGTCAACGCTTTTACATTTGCACCCCTATAAATAACGTTTGACATGTTCGTCGCAGCGTCGGCCCTAAAATCTTCATTCCTTTCCTAATGATAAAATGTCCATAAAATGAAAAACATAGTTTTAATGGACTCTAGAACGCTCCGTTGACAAGTTCGAGCAGCCGGACATCGGCGCTTCCATAATAAAATTATATTAACGAGGGTACAAAATTGTCAATCATCGGCGCTTGTTCTATACCTTTTTGGGGAAAATGTCTAAGAACCCTCATAAAAAAGTCGTAAAGATACCATCTACAAATATTGCACTCAGAAAACTCCCCCTCCTTTGTCGAAACATCCCCCTCCACCCGCGTGACGTCAGCCCCCGCGCCACCGAGATACTCCCGCCCCGCGTGACGTCATACCCCTCGCAACGGAGAACCCCCCGCGCCCCGCACCCCCCTCAGAGGACCTGAGTTAGAACCGGCATACTATATCTACTAGTATAAAGATAAGAAATAAATGTTTATTTGAAAGAAATAAATAATTATGTTTTGAGAAATAAACGATTATTCTTTAAAAGGTCCGAGAATTATTCTCTTCGAATACAGAGATATGGTTACGAAAGTTCTAGGGCTTACTTACTACTTATAGCGTGCGTAGAATGTTTGCAAGATCGGCCTGCTTCAGGATCAATGGGCCTCTAGGTCTGGCTGGTATATCCGATTGATATTATGCCGGAATTTCACTGAGTTTCTCACTGAGAATTCACACTGAGAATTCTTTCGCGCACTAAGTGTTGCGGTGAAAACCCAAGGAAAATTGTAGTTGTTCGACGAAGAACGATAAGTGTCGCTCCGCAGAGAAGTTCGAGTTTATATCCAGGTTTTTGCCCTCCGTTCCGCTTTTGACAAAATCCTGCGAATAGAAATTCATAATCGCGTTTTTAATATTTTTACTTTCCCTTTCTATGGGGAGCGTTGCAAGGATCGACGAATCAAAAGTTTAGTGCAGGCGTCTGCGAATCGGAGCTCGCTTTCCAAAAACGGGGATGTCTCGAGATTTCGATATCGGCGGCGGTGTTTGTTGTTAGTTTTTCCTATATCGCGATATTTGGCGTTCGTTAGTGCCGCTTTTATCGGCGGGTTCTCGCTTTATTGCGCTCACGTGCGGCTTAGAGCTTGTTTGTTGAGAGGCGATGCGTGTGGCATCTTTTTAATGTTTATATTTCTCGCCGCTTCCTCGCGAGAATACCCGCAGGTGTGCTATCTTATTTCGCACACTTTCGTTTTCATTATTTGTTTTCCCCTAACCTTACCAGGGAAGGATTTGCTTTCGGCGCGTTCTCGCCGTCGTAGTGTTTTCCCGATTTGTGATTTTAACTTATTATTCGCGAGGATGTCGGCAAGAATCCGCTTTCGGCATCTTTCCGCCTGGTCTTTTTTATTTACCGATTTTGTAATATTTATCGGTCGCTCACGATATCTGCAGCTGTCCGTTTTGCTGGGCACGTTTTCGTTTTATTATATACGTGCCGCTTAGATTACTATTATCTCTTTTCTTCCTTTTTTATTTACCTAACAACAAACTTCGCCTTGGTCGTGGGAAAGAAAAGAATCGTGGAGTCCGCCGGACGTAACATCAGGAAAGAGATTTTTGAAAACAATTTTTTCGAATAAAACGCATAGTTCGATTCTGGGCGACACAATTCTAGAATCAAAAATATCATACGAAATGTTGGTAACATTCTTACTCATTTCTAAATAAATGACTTCTATTTTATTTCTTTAAATAAATCTATTTTATTTCTTTAAATAGTTTTATTTACAATTTTTATACGTGTATCTAAATCTATATATTAATTTAGAATTCATGCCAAGTGACTTTATTAAAATTAACCTACATATATAAAAAGAGTCAAAATTAGGTAACTTGAGGTTTGCCTGGCCTTTATTAAAGATTCATTATTGAAAAATTATTCAGTGACATATTTTAAGATGTATCAAGTTTCGAATCCTCATTTCGCTTAAAAATATATCTCATTTTTTTATTGTTCTTGCTATTACAATTTGATAAATTTTTCAATGTTACAAGATTTTAATTTGATACATATCTTTACATGTGATTTTATACAATGTGGCGTACAAATTTTGAATCTTTTACGATTATTATTTCCATCACTTAATGCAAAAATGCATCAAAATTATTTACTTTAAAGGAACCATCGATGTGTCTTTGGAAGTATTTATGCAAATTAATATCACCTAATAGTAAATAATGTTTGCAGAATCTATTTAAAAAAAGCATATGTTTTAAGCGCTCTTCAATGGCACCACTTGACATAAAGTAAACCATCAAAAGTCCCTCATACGTATATGTTGTACGGATTGAAGACAAAATTTTTCTTTGGCTTGATCTTAATATATTTACGCAGACATTTGATCGCGAACTTGAATATCGCCTCCGACATTATTTTCTTTGGCAGATAAAAAATTATAAAATAAAAATATTGGGTAAAATTGACAAAAGAGACATATTCAGAAAAGAAAGTCAGAATAAATTACAACTAAAATGAATAAATTAATTACAACAATTAACAATAATTGTAATTTAAAAAGATGTTAAATACAAAATATAATGTATTAAAATTTTTTTGACACTTATTTTGCAAGTGTATAAAAAAATCTTTATTATTTCTTAAATTTAATTTTAAATTCGAGATACAACAAAATCAAAAATATAAATGTCATGATAATCGAAAAAGAAATAGAGAAATAGACTCGTAAATATATTCTTACATATGTTTACTAACCCATCTACAACCAAATTTTTTAAAATATGTAACGAACTTGAAATGTTGATTATATTTCTCGCAAGTAAAATAAACACAATTCAAATTCGGTCGATTACACAAGACACAATAAAAAATTGTTGTTTTGTTTCAGAAACTAAAGTAGGTGTTTCTTGTAGATTTTGAGTCCCTGAATCTGAATCTGTAAAACAATATCCATATTTTTTCGTATTACGCCTAATTTCACTTGATAACGATGATTTATTAAACATTTTATTATTTCATTGATATCATTTATCGTCGCAAGGATATCATTTTGTACATTTTGAGAATCTATTTCCGCACATCTAGTCGAAAATTTGTTTTATTTTCAGGAAAGAGATTTTTGAAAACATTTTTTTTTCGAATAAAACGCATAGTTCGATTCTGGGCGACACAATTCTAGAATCAAAAATATCATACGAAATGTTGGTAACATTCTTACTCATTTCTAAATAAATGACTTCTATTTTATTTCTTTAAATAGTTTTATTTACAATTTTTATACGTGTATCTAAATCTATATATTAATTTAGAATTCATGCCAAGTGACTTTATTAAAATTAATCTACCTATATAAAAAGAGCTAGAGAGGTAGCGCTTAGGAGAGAAAGAGAGAGCGCGAGGTGAACGTGAGAGACAGAGATAGCGAGAGGCGCACGCGAGAGATGATGCAGTGAAGGAGAGCGCGAAGTGTTCGCAAGAGAGAGAATTTTTTTTTTAAAATAATGTTTTTTTTCAATATTAATAATAATAATTCTTTTATAATAATATTCTTAATATAAATGGGGGAAAGAGAGGAATTATTCTAAAGTAAAATATGTATTTTTATATTTAAAATAATTTTTTTTTTTTATTCATAAAATAGGTATGTGTAATATTTATAATTTTATGTTATTAAAATTAAAAATTAAAAATATATGATTATTAATAATATGATATAAAATATAAAACAATAATACAATGAAATATTAGAAGAATATAATATTAAGAAGGCAATATATGAAATAAAACAAAATAAAAGATGAAATGTGAAATTGGTTGTGGTGGCCGGGCGTCAGCGCTGCGGGCGGTAGGGCGACACTTCTGCATAACAGAAAAAAAAAGTTTTTATTAATAAATATTTTAATAATTTTTAAATTAAGAAAGAAATATTTACCAGTCCCAATATTCCACCATAACAGGTTCGGGAGGATATGGCTCCTCGCCGAACAATTTGCGTAGACAGCACACATCGTCCCATTCACCGTAAGGGACCTCTTCCTCCGTGTCACCCCACAGCCGGTCATTGTAATAGCGGTCGTATTCCCGCCCTATCCGCACCCGCCTAATATGCACCTCACGCTCCGAATCATACCACAAGTCGTGAAACTTGGGCCGATCATCATGACGCTCAATGTTTTCAAAATTCATTTATTTTTGTATTGATTCACTTACTTTCAGTCACCACACTTAGCTCGGTGATAGTTCGAGACTTTGTGATGAACATCGTGGATACAGACCCGCTCTCCGCAAGCTTCAGCCCTATCCCTCTCAAAATTATCGCAAAGGAATATCATAGTAATAAAATCGAGCGCTATCTGTTTATAAAAATTCGAGCAGCCGAACGTTGGCGCCGATACGTCGCAATTCTTCCTTAAAAATATTAAGGAAGATGTTTCGCTCTCGTTTACGACCGATTTTCCGTGAGGGTACAAAGCTGCTGAACGTCAACGCTTTTACATTTGCACCTATAAATAAAGTTTGACATGTTCGTCGCAGCGTCGGCCCTAATCCCCATTCCTTTCCTTAATATCCCCATTCCTTTCCTTAATATCCTAATGATTTTATGGACATTTAATGGACATTTTGTCCATAAAAATGAAAAAAACATAGTTTTATGGCTTCTAGAGCGCACCGGTTATATATTCGAGCAGCCTGACATCGGCGCTTCCGTAATAAAATTATACTATCGAGGGTACAAAATTGTCAATATTTTTGTTCGCTTATTCTATACCTTTTTGGGAAAATGTCTAAGATCCCTCATAAAAAAGTCGTAAAGATACCATCTACAAATATTGCACTCAGAAAACTCCCCCTCCTTTGTCGAAACATCCCCTTCACCCGCTTGACGTCAGCCCCCGTGCCAACGAGATTCCCCCCGCCCCGCATGCCTTCAGCCTCCGCGTCGTCGAGATCCCCCCCACCCCGCATGACATTAGCCCCCACGCCAAGAGATACCCCCGCGTCCCGCACCCCCCTCGGAGCCCCATAGGTTAGAACCGGCATAGTCCTACTACTATTATTTTTTTAAAAATATATATTATTATTATTTAATTTAACACCTCGACCTAATTATGGTGTACACACATATTAATGGCTTTTACCAATGGATTTCAACAACATTTGGCAACCACAATACTTACTTATTGAAAACATGGTTGAACACAAGAAAGAAGATCTGTATAGTGAGACAACAACTAATATTTCTAATAAGATGTAGAAAATACGATCTACTACCACCACATATTAATAATCTAAAAATCAATTCCGACTTTTATAGTAATAGTGTGAATAAGAAATTCAATAATAAGTTAACACGATTTAAATTTCAAATATTGAATTTTGAAATCAACGATAAGAATTTTAACTTGAATTTTTTAAAAAATTAATTTATTCTACTGAAGAAAGACTCTTCGAACCTTTACCTGCTGACGTTGTAAACAGATTCATTACATTCAACAAACACAAGATTTCTTACCTTAATTACAATAAAAAGATTACTTTGATTAATAAATTCAATAACTTAGTACTAAAAAGAAGAATACCTCTCAACCCTTTGGTGAATATTGACAAATCTAAATGGCTGGTGAATATTAGCAATAAAACCATCCCACAATCTGTTAATGAATTTTTATGTCTAGGCGAAAATTTTGGTTTACCAATTAACACTAGAGATAATAAAGATCGGGTTACTTCTTTATTAGAGATTGTTAAAAACGTAGAAGCTAACTATCAAAAAATACCTACACAAGTGATTGAAACCACACGAAACAATATAACTAACACGATTCACAAATCTCTTTATAATAACAAACACATTAATTACTTGGAGAGATTTCTCACGAATAGATACTCACATTGTCAAAGTTTTTTGCGTAAAAATAATGATTTACTTATAACTAGGGCCGACAAAGGCCAAATTACGGTAATAATGAGTAAAAGTGACTACAGTGATAAAATGTATTTAGCATTAATTAAATGACCAGACGACTTACAATAAGGTCAAGAAGAACCCCATCCAACGTATTTCTTCTAAAATTAACACTGTTATTAAATCTTGGCGTGATAATAAACTCATAGATGACTTCACCTATAAACAACTGAATTGCATGAATGGAAACCTGCCGAGATGTTACGGGTTACCTAAGATACATAAAGAGAACGCCCCACTCCGAATCATAGTATCTTCTCTTGGTAGCCCGACATACAATATAGCGTACTATATCCGTAATAATCCGCGTAATAAAATCTTATATAATTCTATCAAAAAACCCAGATCTTACATTAAAGACGGTTGGTCTTTTGCTAAAATCATTAACAACACAAAAATCAAAGAAAACGATTTATTAATGTCGTTAGATGTGTCGTCATTATTGACCAACATCCCAAAAAATCTCGTCATTGAAGCTGTTGAGAAACGCTGGAGCGACATTTGTAAAAACACAAAATTCAGTCTGTCTCAGTTCATATATGCTATTGAAATAATCTTAGATTCGACAAGTTTTTCTTTCAATGGAGATTTCTATATGTAACTATATAACTATAATAAATAATATATAAATATGTATAATAATAATAATAAAGAAAAATATATATAGTGCGTGAGTAGTAGTATGTCAGCTATAGCGGGTCAAAACAAACCCCCATCACTCGACCACTGGCGCCGACCACCCACCACTCGGTCACTGACGTCATCCCCCCACCACTCGGTCACTGACGCCTGTTTTTGGTCGGATAAGTCAGGACTCCCCGCTGGTTTTCGATTAGATAAGACAGGGTCACACCTCATATCTGGTAGCGATATTATTATTAGTGATAATGAGGCACTTAAAAGTTAAACAATAGAAACAAAGGTCGGTGACGGCGTGATGAAAGAAATAACAAAATTATCGCACGGTTGAAGATTACAATAGAGCTTTACGAGAGTGTTTCGCTGTTAAAAGAAAAAAGGGAAAGAGTGGAAAGAAAATATTGCATAATTTAAATTAAAAAAAAAACACATTTATTCATGGTGATTTTACAAAAGTCAATATAGTTATTATAAGTATATACATAAAGTTCAAAATGTGTTAAACATGTTTCTCGCGAAGAAAAATTTTACAAAATAAATGTGCGATTAATCGATCATTAACTTATTACACTTAAAATTGCGGGAGAAAGACGTTTCATAAATTTTAATTTTATTTACAATTATAACAAAGTTATTACTAATACTATATACAAATACTTAACTATTACAATATTTCCAATTGCTTACCTAATAAATGTAAAAAATATTTGTAATCTATTTGAAAAGAAAGACGGAAGACTGAAAAAATACGAGAGAAAAGAATATTATTCCGGTAAATAACCGTTTGGAACTGAATAACGGCTATTGATAAATCTACGTTTTACTAATACTGGTACGCATATTTTCGTCGCGTCCCGCGTTACAATTTCATGAAACGCAGAACGCAGTGCGCCGAATGGCGCTAAAACGCAGATTTATCGATGTCTCATCTTCGTCATCTTCTTTTTCTCGTGTTTTTTCTCGCACTAATAACAATTTTTTAATACTATTAAAATTAACACGTCGCGAGTTCTCGTAATTCAGAGTTATACCTTTAACTTTGCAAGTTTCATGTATACGTCCGTCTGGTGTTCGTACAATGTAGGCGTAAAATTTTGGACCGCCGGACATAAACTCCTCGATGTAGCTACCATGACCGTAGCTTTCGAGTTCGTCGGTCATATTGCCTAGAAAATTGCCTGTACTCGGTTCGTACTCATTCGGATTTCCTGTGCTTACGTAAATGCAAGAATCGGTATCGTAATATAATACACGACGATCTAAACGTTCCAGATATTCATACAATTTTAGTCGTGCCTGTGCAGTCGTGTATGCGGCTATCACGTTAGTTATCGGTGAGGGTACAACAGCCTCTCGTCGCTTTCGCCACGAAACATATATTACCTCGTCGTTTACAGATAATATATCGGATATCTCGTGTTCGGGACTTGTTAATAATATCATTAAACGCTGTTGCGTTTTAACGACTTCGGTATTTGGCAAATTGGAACGCTGGCCGAATTTTCCCCAAAATGAATTTAAGCAAAGCTTTGCGACCGAGCGTAAATCGGGATTCCGTGCGATGTTATGCTTATCGAGAACGATATCTTCGGTTTCCTCATACTCCCGTAGGTATCACTTTTTAGTGTCGTCGCCATCCCCACATTCGCTCGGCCACCCACTTGCTTCCTGTTTAAGCTGCAAAAATGAGTTTATATATTTAGCGAACAATCCGCCCTGACGTGTTTCGCGATTGTATCGACTAATTTTATATTGCCAAATTACATTTACTTTTGTCACGAGATAACCCTTTTCAAAGGCCTTGCGTAATTCGCAGGACACCCACGTACCCTCGAATTCGCGTTCGCTAGGACGCTTGTGCGTACATGCCGTCTGTGATAATGTTTCGCAGCAACTGCGACATAAAGCGAATAACAATTTTCCGTGCGCTCGATACGGGAGTAGCGGGTGAAATAAATCGCGTGGTGGAAGTACCGTACAACGTACGAGACCTTCGAGCGAGTCAAAATTATTCGGAGCTGATCCGATTAAAGCGGAGCATTCATCGCCGACATAAATATCCGGCCGATAGGAAAAGCTCCCGTCTTCAATACATACGGGTACAAAGAACATACGTCCACGTAACGTATTTTCTCAGCACCCGTGACTTTGTAAAGGGTCGCAATATTTCCCGTACGTCCACCGAAAAATGCGTCACGAGGATCGAGCGGTGCTGTTTCCACCATCGGATGACTCTCGAGAAATTCACGCATTTCGCGATTATCCCTCATTTTTCGATCGAAGGTACACTCCCACTTTTCCGTCACTAAGTATCCCCGTTGTCGAAGTCGCCACGTGATTGCGAGAGTTCGTTCGTATCGCGAGTCGATCGTGTCACCACGTTCCGTAGCCGACGAAAGAGACTTATCACGATTTATCGGGAAGCAAGTCGTACACCCGTGCCAAAAACAGTCGTGGAACTGTAGAACGTAGCGCTGTGTCGTCGCCTCCACCGACGTTTCATAATATCCGTCGACGAGCGTTCCATCAATCGTGCGATATTCTTGCCCGCGCCCAGCGTGGTTTATCGGATGGTCTAGCTCACGCTCCATCCATATTAACCATTGCAGAGCTTTACGTGAATGATTATTCGTTTTCCTATATCCACCGCGAGAAATAACTCCTATTTCATTTTCGCGCAAAAAGTTTTTACGAAAAACCGTCATACACGTCGAGGCAATAGTCGTGCATTCTTCAAATGGACATACATTACCGCGATCGATGAAAATTTTTCTAAATGCTATACACGCTTGTCAAAGAATATCAACGTCGGTACGGCAATAACGCACAATCTCGCGTTGAAAATCGAATATTACTTTCTTTTGCTTCATTTCGGTGTGCCATGCAAGAAAGCGTTCGCGTATTTCTGTCTTCATATTTTCAGGTGAATAATAATGCACGGCGGGTAATGGTCCGACATACGATTGATTTTCGACAGTGTTAAATAAATGTGGAAAAATTCCTTTATCTGACGTATTCTTCAGCCCGAAAGCCTTCGGTAGCTCGGATAATCGCATCGGCATATAATTAACACTGTCGATGAACTCCGTATGTCCTATCATTAATATCATAATTTTCGTGCCGTTCAAAATTATTTTCGGTTCCAGGTTATTCCGATTTTCAACTATATGCTGTAGAATAAATTGCGCGTCCAACGCTTTCGCATTATGTGCTATGCATATAATCTTCTTGAAACATTTCGTCCTTCGCGTTGCGAAATCTACGAATTGTTTCACCGGATTATGACGAAATACGAACTCTCTCACACCACACCAGCGACAGCGCACGGATATATCGTTGTTTTGCGCGCAAGTTTCGCAAATTTTTTGCGCGATGCAAAGTGTCGGAACGTGTTTTTTTTACGTACAACGTGCCTTCGATCGTCTCGTCCTGTCGCGTTTCAAAGTCGTAAAACACGAATGCGACGCGTTCTTTTCTACGTTCATATGCAGATTTGTTCGCTTCCACGTTATCAACTAAGTCTTCTTCTTCCTCCTCGTTAATTGTCATCGTCGCATCTATCGCAGGCAGCGATGTCGACGTCGATGGTCCGACAGTGTAATTAACGTCGACACGAAGAGGTTGCATATAGCATAAATGATTTTGAGGTTGCGACGAACGACATAATCTGTAGTAAGAAACGCCGCATTCATGCTTCTCATTCACTTTAATTATTTTCCCACATTTATCGCAAAAACGTATCATGCTGCAAATACTTGAGGGTGATCTACCGTTATATGATTTCTGACTACGATGACGTTCGAAACACGATGAACCATAAAACGACCGATTGCACACGTCGCATTTTACGATTTGCGTATCAGAATAATCGCATGACGGCACGGCAAAACAACGTGGACATTTATTCGAACATCGGTGACCGTTATTGTTTCGAAAACCTACATTGCACGCTGCGCAATAATTACGAGAACCAGCGGTGGCTTTTAAATTTAATATAGGATTGTAATGACGTGAATTCTCGTAATACATAATATTTAATCGCCGAGTGGATTCGCGTCCAAGAGAAGCGAGTATCGCTGTACCGTCGTACAACGGTTTCTCGCCGCGACCAAAAGTGCTAAAATTATATACAACGATCGCGATATTGTCAGCGGCGAAATATCGTTGGAAGCCCTCGATTTCGTGTATCCCGCATCCCTCTTCAGACATTATCACACCGGCATTTCTCGTTAATAGCGCAGCCCATTCGCGTTGTAACACCGAACTCGAGTGTCTTACTGTATTCCACTTATCGTGTAATTCTCCTGTTCGTATGTTACCGCGTTCGCAGTAAGTTTGCGCTACTATGAGGGAGCGAGGGAAACACAAATTATCGGAATTAGTTATTTCGACTATCAAGCGTTTCGCGACATCTTCACACGTTAATACGTTACGTCCGCGACCCGAAGGAACTGTGATATTAAAAATACGCACGTTAAATTGTTCAGCGATATCGAGACCTCCCGCGCTCTGCGCTACCGAACTTACAAGACCCCAAATATCCTCGTGAGTCAAGTCACGCACCGGCCGAAAGGATAAACCAGCGGGACCATGCGATAAATTCGGTGAATTGAACGTTAATCCTACATAATCACCCGGTTCGCACGAATTTATCGCAAACGCGTGAATTTCGCGAAAAGCGTTTTCCAAAAAACGATAAATATCCCCACCTTCGGGTAGCGGACGTATCGCGAAACTCGCTTCTCTTCCAATTACCCCGAATCTCCTAAATCGACGCGCATTTTCCCCTAGCAAATTTACATGCACAAAATTATTGTCGACCTGTTGGTGCTGTTGTTGCGGCTGTTGTTGCGAATGTTGACGGTGATGCTCCTCCTCTTCACTCCCTTCCGTCTCTGGTGAATTAATATTGTGATTATCCTCTTCATCCTCCTCCCTCGCGATTACTTCCTCATTATTTTGCGATAATAATCTCTCATTTTGTTCGTGACCTCCGACCCCTCCGCCACTTTGTACTATCAAAAAAGGAAATTGCAAAATTAAATATAAATTGTATAAAATACTATGATAATATTGCTTTTATTTTATGTTCGAATTTAATCTTTGCTCAACTGCTAGCGTCATAATATAGTGAAATAACTCACCTTTCGACGGTAATCGACATGTTTCGAGTAACGCACCCTTCTCCTTCTACGTTAATATTCCGGAGAATAATTAATCGACAAGCGACGAATTTCTAATAAAAAATTTTTAATTCGTTTAAGGTTGAATTCAAACATAAAAATTGGTAAAAGACAAAATAAGGGCATTACCTTCCGTCCGAGGATCGAATTCTCTTCTCTCGTCTTCTTCTTCTTCCTCTTGATTTTCTTCTTCCTCATTCTCTTCCCGATGATCTTCTTGCTCTTCCTCCGTTTCTTCTTCTTCTGCCTCTTCTTCTTCCCAAAGCTCTTCCTGTTCTTCCTCCTCTTCTTCCTCTTTTTCTTGCATTCTATTTAGGTGCTCTGCGATCAAACTTTAAAATCATAAAGAAGATAATATATTTTTCATATTTTACTCGCTCATGTAAAACGTTTAAATAAATTTTAAAGTATTAACTTACGGGGTGAAAATATTTCAGGCTCGGCTGAGCTCACGCTGTCAATGTCCGCATTATTGTCATCGTCATCTGTGTTATCTAAAAACGATATATTCATATATATTTCGTAAAAATTTTGTACATTTTTCTTTTACATTATTTTCTTAAAATTGAAGCTTACTTGACGATAACGAATTAACCGGAATTACCTCAACTGCATTTCCGTTTAATCGTGCTCTCCCTAAAAATTTAATGTTTTATTGAACATTTTATAAAGTTTAATATTTTATTTACACAACGTATGTAACACTTACGTGCAGGTGGTGCGTCGACGAGCTCTTCTTCATTCTGTCGTCTTTGTCGCAGTACGGGAGCTATACTTACTACATTCGCGGGAATATTCCGCTCTATAAATTATTAATTTGAAAATTTAAGATAATTAAGTTCTGAGAATTTTTGGAGTTTGATAGCATTTTTTAAAAACACATTTCATTACCTGATATACGATTTCTCCGATAATTAAGTAACAGAAAGTTCTGCTACATCTTCCTCCTCGTGGCCAAGCGCTTCGCGCATTTCTATTATTTCACCCGCGAAACGTAATCGATTATCATTGTTAAAATGTCCTAGTCTATATAAAATTGCTAGTAAGGTATTTGAACTAGCACATGCAAATCGTTCAAAACCCGTGTAATTGTTCTCCGACGCTTCATCCGATAAACTGGATAAATATTGCGCTGTGTTAAACGTTGGTAGCAAATTTGATGCTAAGTTGACGCACTTTGTTACCGTAACTTTAACTCCAGACATTTTTCAGTTTTATTAAGAGACAAGTTAACCAATTTAGCAAAAATCGCGAGTGAACGAGTCGCAACAGAGCAAGTTGTCGATCGCACGGTCAAACTCGTAAAACTTTTTTTTCTTACGCTACGTGAAATTCATATACATTTCCTTTCTATTAGTCCTTTCTATTTTGTTTGTGGAGATGAGAAGTTTCAATATATATTTAACATATAATATTGCTTTCGGTTCACGGCTATTTGTTTATTGATCAAAGAGGTAAAGCGATTTGTTTTTCACAAAATAAAATATATCTACATATTATGTTTCGTTCACAATTAATTTAAAAAATTTGATAAAAAGATTTATGATATGTAAATATATGTGAAATAAAATAATATGGCATGCTCACAGCCTTTACGCATTTGTTTGTCAGAAATGATCAACTCTCTTGCTACGCCAAAAATATAGGTACTTGAAACTTGAAAATAGTGAGTGTTGAAATTATGTAGGTTCACCAAAACAAAATCCATATTTTTTCGTATTACCCCTAATTTTACCTGATAACGATGATTTATTATATATTTTATTATTTCATTGATATCATTTATCGTCGCAAAGATATTGTGTAGATTTGAGAATCTATTTCCGTACATCTAGTCGAAAGTTTATTTTATTCTCAGGAAGGAGATTTTTGAAAACCTTTTTTTTTCGAATAAAACGCATAGTTCGATTCTGGGTGACACAATTCTAGAATCAAAAATATGATACAAAATGTTGGTAACATTCTTATTCATTTCTAAATAAATGACTTCTATTTTATTTCTTTAAATAGTTTTATTTACCATTTTTATATGTGTATCTAAATCTTTAGATTAATTTAAAATTCACGCCAAGTGACTTCATTAAAATTATTCTACATATATAAAAAAAGTCAAAACTAGGTAACTTGAGGTTTGCCTGGCCTTTATTAATTTCTTTTCATGAGATTGCAGAAAATGGGTCACATCTCTTGCTTGAGGTTTTTACACACCAAGTTCGCGATTTCTTAAATATTGTACAATCGAAGTCACCGGATTGTTCTTCGATTTTTCCTGAATCGCCATCTTCACTTGCAAAGTTTCACTTATATGTCCTATTTTTTTTTAATAGTTTATCGTATGCAAATAGGGCACAGACTGCACGGTAATATTTGGTACACTGAACCTCTGCACTCATAACATCTATTTCCCAAAAGATAAACGTATTTTTCAGTTTCGTGTTTAATTCAGTTTAAATTATGATGTAATTTCTTTGCACGCATTTCCAATCCGCACTCTCTCCCACCCGTAAACAGTTCCCTAGCTCTCATACGAAGCTTGTTGTGGTCCTTGCGGGGGATAACGTCATGCGGTGAAGGGGAACGTGATGCTAGGGACCGCGAGAGATGGCAAGAAGTAATGCTTCGGCAGTTCCTTGTCATCCCCGTAAGCGCCAGCGTAGGCACCCGCTGTGGTTTTAGTGCGGTAGGTCTTGGACCCCACCGCCGATCCATACGTGGGTCGGTGATGGGGGACAAGGAGTCTCACATAACCCTCGTCCCTACCCGGGGGCGAGTGGTACCATGAGGTTTCCACACCGCCAAAAAAAAAAAAAAAAAAAAAAAAAAAAGGGACCGCGAGAGAGGTAGTGTGAGAGAGAAGAAAGAGATAGCGCATGTGAAGGAGAGAGATGTCGCGGTGAGGTACACGAAAGAGAGAGATAGCGTGAGGCTAGGGACCGTGAGAGAGGTAGCGCGAGGAGAGAAAAAGATAGCGTGAGGTTAGGAAGCGCGAGAGAGATGGCATGGCGAAGAAAGAAAAAGATAGCGCGAGGCTAGGGACTTCTAGAGAGATAGCGCTTAGGAGAGAAAGAGAGTGCGCGAGGTGAACGTGAGAGACAGAGATAGCGAGAGGCGCACGCGAGAGATGATGCAGCGAAGAGAGCGCGAGATGTTCGCAAGAGAGAATTATTTTTTTTAAATAATGTTTTTTTTCCAATATTAATAATAATAATTCTTTTATAATAATATTCTTAATATAAATGGGGGAAAGAGAGGAATTATTCTAAAGTAAAATATGTATTTTTATATTAAAAATAATTTTTTTTTATTCATAAAATAGGTATATGTAATATTTATAATTTTATGTTATTAAAATTAAAAATTAAAAATATATGATTATTAATAATATGATATAAAATATAAAACAATAATACAATGAAATATAAAAAGAATATAATATTAAGAAGGCAATATATGAAATAAAACAAAATAAAAGATGAAATGTGAAATTGGTTGTGGTGGCCGGGCGTCAGCGCTGCGGGCGGCAGGGCGACACTTCTGCATATCAGAAAAAAAATGTTTATTAATAAATATTTTAATAATTTTTAAATTAAGAAAGAAATACCAATCCCAATATTCCACCATAACAGGTTCGGGAGGATATGGCTCCTCGCCGAACAATTTGCGTAGACAGCACACATCGTCCCATTCACCGTAAGGGACCTCTTCCTCCATGTCACCCCACAGCCGGTCAATGTAATAGCGGTCGTATTCCCGCCCTATTCGCACCCGCCTAATATGCACCTCACGCTCCGAATCATACCACAAGTCGTGAAACTTGGGCCGATCATCATGACGCTCAATGTTTTCAAAATTCATTTATTTTTGTATTGATTCACTTACTTTCAGTCACCACACTTAGCTCGGTGATAGTTCGAGACTTTGTGATGAACATCGTGGATACAGACCCGCTCTCCGCAAGCTTCAGCCCTATCCCCCTCAAAATTATCGCAAAGGAATGTCATAATAATAAAATCGAGCGCTATCTGTTTATAAAAATTCGAGCAGCCGAACGTTGGCGCCGATACGTCGCAATTCTTCCTTAAAAATATTAAGGAAGATGTTTCACTCTCGTTTACGACCGATTTTCCGCAAGGGACAAAGCTGCTGAATGTCAACGCTTTGCATTTGCACCTATATAAATAATGTTTCGACATGTTCGTCGCAACATCGGCCCTAAAATCTCCATTCCTTTTCCATAATATCCTAATGATAAAATGTCCATAAAATGAGAAACATAGTTTTATGGATTCTAGAACGCTCCGGTTATAAATTCGAGCAGCCGAACGTTGGCGCCGATACGTTGCAATTCTTCCTTAAAAATATTAATTTTCCACCACACATGTGTATTTCTCTCAGCCAACGTTTACGACGTTCAGAATGTTTAAATTTTATAATGCCTAAAACACGCCGTGCAGGAAGAAAGAATCAACTACGGCGTATAACAGCACGACTACATCGCACTGAATCAACACGTGGTCTCTCTAATTTCATTGGAATCGACTATCATAACGACGCGGAATACGATAGATTGTTCGGCGACTCCGTGCCTTTTAGCATTAATAATAATAATAATAATCACGCGGACGTTAAATTACGGGAGTGGCCTACGCAATTGCACGCGATCGAAATCAAGAATTCCAAGGTGCCATTGAACGACATCCCGGACAACGATCCACGCCGTACAAGGTATCTGCAGAAAGGTCTGGCATCCTGTACACTCTCTACAACGCGGGTACCCCGGATCATCGCCATCCAGTCATTGTCCATTCCTTGGAAATTAAATAAGGTAGGTGCTCAAGATATTTCTTTACAACACGAGCCTCCCTTCTGCCCGGGAACCCGCGAAATACAAGAATCTATTTCGGAAACTACGTCTACGCATTTTTGAATCACTTAACAATAATAACTAATAAATTCTCTTGCAATTTTAGAAATATTAGCTTACCACGTGGTTTCCGAGAATATTCTCTGCGCGTCTTAAATTTTCTCATCTCCCAAAAAGAGAAATCGTGCGAAACCTTTTTTTTTATCAAGGGTCAGTTTATGGCCCTCATAAAACTGCAGTAGGTATCCTACAGTCAACCCTTTGGAAAATTCTAAATCTTTCCAGAATATCTAGAAACTTCGTGAACGTGTTAGAACATTCAAATCGACCTCATGGCAATTATTTATTTTAACTAACATTAGTTTAAACAATTAACTCCTATGTGTCCAATAATACCGTCACACTTGGACATCCCCACCACTTTGCTCCTCCCCGAGGATGATTCCGAGGAAGAAACTATTGAAGAAACCCTAAATAACCTCCCGTATTGCCAACGAATAATCGGTTTTATTAATAGGGAAACAAGTGCCGCTCTCTGTACGGATTGCCGTATGCGTTTACCTATTGGCGTGCAATCTGAGTGGTTAACTTGCGCTAAGCATCTCCTCGTTATCGGCGATGTACCGACCGGAGTTGTTTGCTCAGTCTGCAATTTTTACCGACTGTCGAAAACACGTGACATCGACCACCCCCCAGATAACAAAATACTTCCACACTACTGATACGGTGAGCGTACGTCGTACTCTGTGTATCAGTACCGTACCTATCACGTACGTGCGTACCGTAGGCGTACGTTACCAGTACAACGTATTAGTACGCGGTACGGCTACCGTAACGCCACTGTGCTCTTGATGTAGGGTTATGATCATACGTTGTACTCTCATCGTACCAGTACAATACTAGAACGTAAATTTTCGTATCGGCTTCTCTCCCCCTTTTTTCCATATCTCGTCGCTTTTTTTTAAATTTTATAATATTACAGAAATTATTCTTTTAATTTTAATTAAATTATAAAAAATTGATTTATTATTATTATTTTAACACACATAATATATACATATATAATAATACATACGTTACATATATATAATAATATAATACACATAATATATAATATAATATAATACAATTTATAATATATAGTATAATTTATAATATAATATACATATTAATATATAATATTTATATAATTATAATTAATGATATATATATATATATATATATATATATATATATATATATATATTAATAATACACTATTTTAATAAAACTTAATTAGAAATTTCATATATCAATAAACACAAAGCAATAGTATTAACATAATGCAGCAATGTTTATAATTTTTCACACTCAACAATAATATATGTAATTGCAAAGTTACATAATAATGTCATATAATAATTACATTATTGAATGGGAAATTATATATAACATTGATATTATGTTATTGTTTGTAATAAATATATTAGTTAATATATATATATATATATATATGTATATATTATAATAATATATATAATAAATCAATAATATATGTAATAAATATATACATATTATAATATAAATATATGGACGCAGTTATGCAATATGGAACCAACCACCCAATTTTTTCAATTTCGAGATTTTTATTGCAAATTGTGCCTGATACATTCAGACACAATTTGCAATAAAAAGCTCAAAATCGAAAAAAATTGGTGATTGGTTCCATATTGCATAACTGCGTCCATATATACATATATATATTATATGTATATAATTATAAAAAAAATTATGAAAGGGAAAGGGCCCCATCCCCGCCCTTTCCTGTGAGGCACAACCAAATAATTTGCCCCTCCATACTTTATATTTACCTGAAACAGAAAAAAATGAATTAGAGCTGTGAGAACGGCCCCACCCCGCCGTTCTCTGTGAAGCACATCCAAATTTAATAATGCTACTGCTTCTCCAAAGTATAAAAAAACACAATTACAAACTTACCAAGAGTCTGATGGACTGCCAAAAAGCTGAAATTTGTCAGTTTCGCCGCATTCATCTGAAATAATTTGATTTATTATAAGAATTAGTAATTTTTTATTTGTTATTGTTATTAAGAATAAAATAACAAAAATTATTTTTTTTATATTATACAAGAGGTATCTCATTTTAAATAATGCATTGCTATTTTTCGAAAACCAAGGCTTCTATCAAAAATGTTTCATTCAAAAGTTGTATAAAAAAGTTTATATAAAAGTTGTTTTATATTTTTTTATTTACCGTTATCCTCCATCATATTTTCCGAGTCCTGCAATAGATTCACCTGTAGATCTTCGTTCATCTGCAGAATCTGGTCATCATTTGTGGTCATCAGGTCGTTCTGAATTCCATCGGCGTACTCAGCTATATTTATGTCCTCGACGTCGTTGTTTTCCGCTCCATCCATGTCTTGGGTAATTTCCATGTCGGATTCCTCCGTGTGTTGGCTCTCCTCTTCGTTGGCGTCATCTGCTTTTTCCTGGATATCTTCAAATCTTGCATCAGTGTCCTCTTCCGATGAGTCGTCTATTCGCTGGCGGCGATTTGGTGGGAATTCCTCATCATTTTCTTCATGATTCGTTTGTCTTCGTTTTTTCTTATTATAACGCCATTTTCTGGTCTTAAGGCTTTTCAAAGCCTTTTCCATGGCTTCATAAAACTCAGAATTATTGGGATTGGGAAAATGCTTGTTGGCGTTTATGGCATCTGGAAAAATTCATAAAACATCTTTAGTTATCGTTATGTATTCAATGTAGAATATAAAGTTAAGGTATTTTTTACGAACCTTGACATGCTTGAGCGAAGCGACTGTCTCGCAATTTGCATCCCCCTGGTCCGGTTCTTCCATTTAATGTAAGGTGTGGCGATACTTCTTCATCTTCAGGAAATACGCTGCGAAAATATTCTGCAGCGCAATCAACAAGATTTGTTCGTCCAAGGTAAACGAAGTATCCCACCTGTAACAAAATTTTTGTAGTAAACTGATTATAAATAGGTGGATCAGTAACTCTGTTCACTTGAAATATCTCCGTTATTTTTAAAGATATGAAAATATTGTAATTAAGAAAATTGTAAGGTATCGAGAAAGCCATATGCTAATAATCTTTTTTTTGAGTGGAGGCGCTTCAATGATTTCAAAGTTATCATAACTTTTTTTAAACAGAATCACCACATAATTTTTGTATATAAATCAATTCCACATAATATAATACAGCGCAAAAAATTGTTAGAATAATCTAATAATGGTTTATGAGATATTCATTTTGACAAATTTTGATGATCTTGAAAGAGAAGCCTTCATTTGCGCACAGTACAATTGCACACGTTGCAATTGCACACCGTGCTATTAGACACATAAAGTTGCGCACAGTTCTTTTGCCCACAGTTCTTTTGCGCACCGTTCGTTTGCACACTGTGCAATTGGACACGAAAATGCGCGACACATGCTCTATTCACACACACACACACACACACACACACACACACACACACACACACACACACACGCACGGGGGGTGCAAGGGGGGCCTTCGGCCCCCCCTCCTGTACCCACCCCGGTAGGGGTTCCTACCAGCACGGTGCGCAAAAGAACAGTGGGTAAAAGAATTGTGCGCAAAAGAACTGTGGGCAAAAGAATTGTGCGCAACTTTATGTGTCTAATAGCACGGCGTGCAATTGCAATGTGTGCAATTGTACTGTGCGCAAGTGAGCCTCTCCCTCTTGAAATCATTGCGAAGCACCTCCACGCACTAAAAATTATTATTAACACATTATGGCTATCTCAATACTTTACATTCTTAATATTACAATATTTTATCTTTAAAAATAGCGGAGATATTCTAGGTGAACAGAAATATTAATTCTTCCTAGCATATTTAGAAAAAATTCTTACCAAATCATTATAAATTTCTTGGTTAACTTCTTCAAAGGCCAAGAAATCATCTACAGTTCTAAAGGAAATTCCCTGTGGCTTGACTGTTTTTTTTACTGTAGATTCTCGTATTATTCTTGAGATCGCTCTCGTATTTTCACTGTGAAAAAAAATGAAATTATGGAATTAAAAAATTTATACCAAGAATTGCTTGTTATTCCTTAGTAAAATTGTAATACTTACTCAGTTTTATTTTCAATGGAGATTTGTCGCTCTTCCATACGATGTAGTTGCGCCATGATGATTCTGAAATAAAATTGATGCCTTTATTCAAGTGCACATAGACGATTATCTTTGTGAAACTTACTTTAGAGACTTTATTATATCACGGGATGTTTCCTTGTTTTTCCACTCTTCTTCATGTCCGGCTGGTAGGCGTTGTCCTAATGATGGTGATGGTCCTGGTAATGTTTGTGTTTTATATTGTGATGGTGGTTTTGATGGTGGATTAATGTTTTGTGTGAATGATTTTCTGGTTGGTGAAGGAGAGTGTGATGATGTTTGTTTGCGTTGTGATGGTAGTTTTGATGGTGGATTAATGTTTTGTGTAAATGATTTCGTGGCTGGTGAAGGAGAGTGTGATGATGTTTGTTTGCGTTGTGATGGTGTTGATGAAGGGGGTGTATATTCATATGATTGTGAGAATGATGATGGAGCATGCAGAGATGATGATGCTGAATGTTGTTGTGTTGTCTGTCTTTGTGTAGTCATGTTTATGTTTTTTTGTTGTAATTTCGAATAGGATGTTCGATATTTTGCAATGTCCGCATTCAGCAATTGCAACGTTTTGCAAGTCTTGTCCGGTTCTTTTTCTCTTCCTCGTCCTCGTTGACTCATCTGAACAAAAATTTGAACCTATCGAATGAACCTACCTAATGAAGATCAGAAGATTTTAATCTCTGGTATGTAAGATGATTGCAACTACCCAAACGTCAACTATAGGATCTGTATGCCCTTCAGTGTGCCAGTAAGGCATGCGAAAACATTTACCCTGCACGTCATCAAGATCTATTATATTGATTTTATTAGATAATAGAGAACAACGGAAGACACCTACTGATGACGATGGCAAACCAACATCGAAAAAATCTTCGACTCTGCGAAACTCTTTAACCATCAACTGATAATGTTCATGCGAGAGAATGATGCTCTGAACAAGACAAATCTTTGAATTATTTAATATTATCGTATTATCTTGATTTTTTACCGATATGCGAAATTTTCCTGTGTCTAAAATCTGAAACTGACGACTATCTGACGGGGCATCAAAAACTATTGGACTAATCCAGGGTCTACTAAAACGCATCACTTTCTCAGTCACATTTACAATGTTTTGTGTAACTTGCAACTTTTCAAGCCGCCTATTTACGATTTGCTGTAAATGTTGATTAGGCTTGCGGCAAACTTTGCGGAAATACATCATATTGTTTTCATAAGGAAACATGGACAATTCATTTAATGAGCCAAAGCGTCTCACGTCATCTACAAGATGTAAAAGACAATGAGTAATATAAGAGAGAAATTCTGGACCATATATATCTTCTGCTCTATTTACGAAAATGTTTAATGCTGTATATGCAAAATCAAGACGATCTTCTGATAAGGAAGAACTGATCAGAATTCGAATGGCGAAATGTAATAGAAGAAAATGTTTGTATGCAGCAGAATTTACGAGTCCATAATAAACAACTGGGGCAGTATATAGAAGAAGTTGGCGATTTTCCGTAGCCTTAAACCCTCCATATTTTTTCATTAATTGGGGTTTTCGCGAAAACTCCTTAGGGCAATAATTCTTAATTTGCTGTAGACGTGTTGTTATAATTTCAAATGATCTCGCTGAAAGTTTTAAATTTCGATTATATTTTCCATCAACAAAAGCACTATTTATTTTTGGGACGACACCAAGACAAACCGTGTGCATATAGTCGAAGACCGTTTGAGTTACCAACCCCATCCCCAAAGTAAGTAGAGCAGAGTCAGAATCAGTATGATGTTCTCCATCAATGTGTTGTCTGTATTCTTCGTCTGTACGAAGCCTATGCCGAATACCACGATAAGCTACTACTCCACGACGAAGCCAATTTCCTCGAATCCAACATTTCGAACACGGAAATAGGCTGCCATGGCCTTTATGACCTAATACAAAAGCCCGCGCAGGAGAATCAGCTATGAAACACCTCAACTCGATCGGTTTTAATTGATTATGAAAAACAATTCCTCCATGATTTAATACATCCCGAACTTCACCCACAAAATATTGAAATAACTCCTGTGCATTAGTTGGTTTTGATGAACCTCGCCAGACGCCTACGATTTCGGGTTTACTTCGAGAAATATTAGCAATCCTAATTTGTATCGGCCATATTTGAATTTTGTTCTGACCATCTAAGGTTGCACCATCTGTGCTAAAGTCTATCATTAAAGTGTCAAGTGGAATCAGTTCTGGAGAGGTTTGTTGAAGAATAGAAAGAATTCCAGTCTCAAATCCTAAATGGAGATATTCACCTCCTGCAATGTTAAGTGTGGGATGTGTAGTCCGTGGGGTCTTTAAAAGCGTTCTACTATCCTTTGGCAATGTGGATAAACAAGGATGTGTTCGAACAACCTCTAAAACAGCATTTACTTGAATATGAGACATATCACTGCGTACGAAGACTTCAGCAAGGCGTTCTTGAAAATTATCAATAGTATTTTGAGGCTCAATATCCACATCATTATCTGAAATGGATTCAGTAACGTCTGAAGAACTTAATACTTCATCGACCTCATTGAAAGCAAATTGCGCATCATCAGCATTAGATGCATCAGAAGATACGAAAATTTCATTTTCCTCAGTTTGATTGCATTCCGCAAGAATTTGACCTTCCTCGATAAAGTCTATATCGGCACTAGCACTATTAGCAATATCTAAATTTTGCTGTAAACATTCGTATTCATTACGTGCAGCTCTTTCTAATTTTTCCAAACGACGACGATGGACTGCAGATAGTGTATGATAAGGCTTGCGACTGCGCCTGTTCGCCAAACGCCACATATTGATGAAATAGAATATAAATAAAAAAAATTAACAAAACGAAAAAAATAACGATTCGAGGAAGAAGAAATGAAGTCTGAAGTGGAAAAGCCTGAACGAAAAAACGAAAAACAAGTTTTTCTAGTCAACTTTCTAATGGAAACTCAATAATATGTAATCGAAATCCTGAAAGAAATAAGAATTAAATTATGTATTAACACAATATCCGCTCTCGCAAGTGATTAAAGAAAATAATTATTAAAATTCTTTCGGAAAATAAATATATATTCAATAATTTATATTCAATAAATAAGAATAAGATAAATAAAATACCTGCAACAAATTATACAAACCTTGTCCTGTAAAATCACCTCCGTCACCTGTATATAATTACTTCAGTAATCTGATCTGTGGAATAAAAATAAAATAACGTAAAGTATAAAATGATTGAAAATATATATGCGTATACAATTAAAAATCAAGATTTTCATCATATAAAAGTTTTATGATTTCTAAAAGAACAACTGTGATAAGCACAGTTGTGAGATTTCAATATTATTATTTTTGTTTTAAATAAAACCACCCTAATTTTTATTATATAAATCAATTTCTCGCAATATTTAGCATAAAAAGTTATAAGGATAGAATGGCCAAAAAGTGGATAGTTTATGAGATATTTTTTTATTTTAATTTGACATAATTTCATATAAAGTATAAAGTATCTCGTTAAATATTTATTTTTTGATGATCTTTTACCTCAATATTTTTATGCACAAAATAATGAGAAGAATTAATTCGTGTAAAGAAAACACATATATATGCATATACATATATATCACAATTTCTGTATCATATTTTATCAGTGTTCTAAAAATTAAATATAATCAAAAATAAAAAAAGAAATAGAAAAATACGTCCGTACGGGTTCACGTTATCAATTATAGCGCAGAGAAAAACAAAATGATCGCGCTAGGAGACGGACGCGCGGCGCGTCATTTACGCAGGCGCGAGCGCCTGTAATTGGCGCATAAAACTCTTAAGGCTCAGCTCTTAAGACTCGCGCTAACAATAAAGGCTCATTCAGACAGGACGCGTCAAACGTCAAGCAGCGAGCTGCAACCATTCAACAACCAATAAGCGAGGTAATATTAGCAATGGCGTAAACAATATTGCCTCGCTTATTGGTTGCTGCTCGCTGCTTGACGCTTGACGCGTCCTGTCTGAATGAGCCTTTATTGTTAGCGCGAGTCTTCTGGCTATCACGCTACCTTTAAATGGAAATAAATTTATGATACGCACATAAATTTATGATTAACATACGCACATAAATAAATTTATATGTATATACCAGTGCTGAGATTTATTTGCAACTTTTGGCCAGATTTTTTAACGTACGCCTACTGATCCCCTCTTATTCCTCGCGCTTTAGCAACGCGTCGCCGGACGCTCGTAACCAAGAAGCGCGATATGTTGTTTCAAGAATGAGCATATCAAAAATGTAAGTGCAATATTTTAATAGCAAAAATTCTCATTAAAAATTTTTTAATCAATATTTTATTTTGTATTAATAGTAGAATAATAATTATTTTTATTATTAATACAAAATAAAATATTGAATAAAAAACGAATGAGAATTTTTGCTATTATTATATATTGCGCTATTACATTTTTAAGATGCTATTTCATGCTGACGCTCGACGCTCATTTTTAGCGTCAAAAGACGTCACGTGACCAAAAATAAAGATACCAATTCGTCAATTTTGGTCACGTGACGTCTTTTGCCGCTAAAAATGAGCGTCGAGCGTCAGCATGAAAAGGCACCTTTAATATGCACGTTACTGAGACTACGTATCGCGCTTCTTGGTTACGAGCGTCCGGCGACGCGTTGCTAAGGCGCGAGGAGTAAGAGGGGATCAGTAGGCGTACGTTAAAAAATGTGGCCGAAAGTTGCAAATAAATCCTAGCACTGGATATACATACACGAGATATCAATGAGATCAATTCGGATGCGGTTGGCATGTTGCTATCTCACTTCAGCGAGCACCCGCACGCAGCGGTGCTTCACGCGCGATACGAGAAATCGCCCGAACATCCAGGCCCTAATTATTACATTCAAAAAAATTAAAGTAAATCTACCTCTAAAATACATATATGTATTATGTACGTACGTACATACATATATACATAATAGGCTGATGGCAGAGAACTAGACGTATAAACGGTTACGTTTGTCAGTCATAGACGTAAAAAGTAAGGCAGAGAAAAATGTTTACGTAATACGTGTGTGCGGAAAATGCATCGTGCACTGCACTTGTACATAATACATACATATATATTAGAGATTTGTACGTTTCAAATCATAAATGAATAAGAAATTGAGAATAAAAAGTCGATATTGAATCCATATCATTATAAGATCAAAAAATATACTATAATTATTACATGAAAAATTACTTACCTCAGATATACTAGAAGAATGAAAATACTCCTGAAAGCTCCTGATAAAAGCTCCTCGTAATAACGGGAAAAGTTATGGAAATAAGAAAAGTACGTCCGTATGCCTCCACGTTATCACAGAGAAGAACAATATCGCGCAGAGAAAAACAAAATAACCGCGCTAATAGGCGGCTGCGCGGCGCATTATATTACACAGGTGCGAGTGCCTGTGATTGGCGCGTGAGGCTTCAGCGCGAGCGCCTGTGATTGACGCGTGAGGCTCAGCGCAAGCGTCTGTGATTGGCGTGTGAAGCTGTCAGCGCATGCTCTCAGGCTGTCGCGCTAATTTCAAATTGCAATAAATCAGATTTATAATTCTAAACAAATCTAAACTCCCATTATTTAGAAATAAATATTATATCATTGTTAAATTAATTTAATTAAAATTAGAAGCATAATGTTAATAAAAAGGTATATAATTATATTATTTAATTATAAATTATAAATTATTATGTATTTTATATTAATTTGATTCATTTTAATGTATATTTTATATTAAATTTTGTTCATTTTAGGTTATTTCAATACATGTTCAGTACGCCGTACTGGTATGATACAGATTTTGTGTAATATATACTGAATAGTACGCAGTACAGGTACGATAATGGTACGCTGTATCATATTATCATGTATCCTTTTTGTATTGATACCGTACAGTTACGCCGTACGCCACCATATTGTGAGAGTACAGTAACAATACAGTAGCAGTATCTCGTATGGGAATGGCACGCTTGGCTACCTGGGCCTTGTTATCATTGCCAACGAGCTTACCTTCTGTACCGCCGTGATGAAGAACCCTACCGTATCGACTCGGATGGTAATACAGTAATCACTATTTTCCACTCCGTCAACGATTCACTCGAACGATTCCGCGGATACATGGACTGATTCGTCGGTAATCGAACCTATACGAAACGCTCCCTTTCTCCCAAAACGCAACCGTGACCATAAAGGAAATACCTGTCGTCGTGGGTATCCCCGGAGTAATTCCGAAATACGACGTAGTCCGCCCCGCAGTTCGAGTTCGTAGGTCGCGATTTAAATTTCGTAAAATTTACGCCGCAACTGCACTCCCGGACGTAACACAAAACAGCTTTTACAGAATTAAAATTTCTCATAAAATGACATTATTAGCTATAACATCAATTTTAAAAATTCTGTATAATTACACCTGTATAGATACGAACAAAATGGAAAGCAATACAAACGTCTGCAGGCAATTACAAAACAGCACCCGTATGCAGAATTGAAATATCCCAAAAATGACATTATTAGTGGCACTGTCCGCACTTAGCACCCTTCGCAAAACCTTGCAAAAAAGCGGTACAAAAATGACATTATTAGCTCTAATATCAATTTTGAACATTCGGTATATTTACACCTGTAAGGGTATAAAGAAAACAGAAAGCAATACAAACGTCAGCAGACGGTAACAAAACAGCGTTTACAGAATTAAAATTTCTTCATTATTAGCTGTAACATCAATTAACAAAATTCGATATATTTACACCTGTATAGATACGAACAAAATGGAAAGCGGTACAAACGTCTGCAGGCAATTACAAAATAGCACCCGTATGCAGAATTGAAATATCTCAAAAATGACTGTATAGATACGAACAAAATGGAAAGCGGTACAAGCGTCTGCAGTCAATTACAAAACAACACCCGTATACAAAATTGAAACATCCCAAAAATGACATTATTAGCTCTAATATCAATTTTGAACATTCGATATATTTGTACCTGTAAAGGTACCTTTACAGGTACAAACGAAACAGAAAGCAATACAAACGTCTGCAGACGGTAACAAAACAGCGTTTACAGAATTAAAATTTCTCATAAAATGACATTATTAGCTATAACATCAATTTTAAAAATTCTGTATAATTACACCTGTATAGATACGAACAAAATGGAAAGCGGTACAAACGTCTGCAGGCAATTACAAAATAGCACCCGCATACAAAATTGAAATATCCCAAAAATGACATATTAGCTCTAATATCAATTTTGAACATTCGGTATATTTACACCTGTAAGGGTATAAACAAAACAGAAAACAATACAAACGTCTGCAGACGGTAACAAAACAGCGTTTACAGAATTAAAATTTCTTCATTATTAGCTGTAACATCAATTAACAAAATTCGATATATTTACACCTGTATAGATACGAACAAAATGGAAAGCGGTACAAACGTCTGCAGGCAATTACAAAATAGCACCCGTATGCAGAATTGAAATATCTCAAAAATGACTGTATAGATACGAACAAAATGGAAAGCGGTACAAGCGTCTGCAGTCAATTACAAAACAACACCCGTATACAAAATTGAAACATCCCAAAAATAACATTATTAGCTCTAATATCAATTTTGAACATTCGATATATTTGTACCTGTAAAGGTACCTTTACAGGTACAAACGAAACAGAAAGCAATACAAACGTCTGCAGACGGTAACAAAACAGCGTTTACAGAATTAAAATTTCCCATAAAATGACATTATTAGCTATAACATCAATTTTAAAAATTCTGTATAATTACACCTGTATAGATACGAACAAAATGGAAAGCGGTACAAACGTCTGCAGGCAATTACAAAATAGCACCCGTATACAAAATTGAAATATCCCAAAAATGACATATTAGCTCTAATATCAATTTTGAACATTCGGTATATTTACACCTGTAAGGGTATAAACAAAACGGAAAGCAATACAAACGTCTGCAGACGGTAACAAAACAGCGTTTACAGAATTAAAATTTCTCATAAAATGACATAATTAGCTGTAACATCAATTTTTAAAATTCTGTATAATTACATCTGTATAGATACGAACAAAATGGAAAGCGGTACAAACGTCTGCAGGCAATTACAAAATAGCACCCGTATGCAGAATAGAAATATCTCAAAAATGACATTATCAGTGGCACTGTCCGCTCTTAGCACTCTTCGCAAAATCTAGCGAAGGGTGAGCCCCCGCACGTCAGGGTGGCGGACAACGAGGGGGGGCTTCTGCGACCTAGATTTGATATATTTTTATTTGTAGGGATACAAACATAACAAAAAGCGGTACAAACGTCTGCAGACGATTACAAAACAACATTCGTTACAGAATAAAAATATCTTAAAAATGACACTATTAGCTGTAACATCAATTTTTAAAACTCGGTGTATTTATACCTGTAGGGGTACAAACAAAACGGAAAGCAATACAAACGTCTGCAGACGGTAACAAAACAGCGTTTACAGAATTAAAATTTCTCAAAAAATGACATTATTAGCTGTAACATCAACTTAAAAAATTCTGTATAATTACACCTGTATAGTTACGAACAAAATGGAAAGCGGTACAAACGTCTGCAGGCAATTACAAAACAGCACCCGTATACAAAATTGAAATATCCCAAAAATGACATTTTTAGCTCTAATATCAATTTTGAACATTCGGTATATTTACACCTGTAAGGGTATAAAGAAAACAGAAAGCAATACAAACGTCAGCAGACGGTAACAAAACAGCGTTTACAGAATTAAAATTTCTCATAAAATGACATTATTAGCTATAACATCAATTTTAAAAATTCTGTATAATTACACCTGTATAGATACGAACAAAATGGAAAGCGGTACAAACGTCTGCAGGCAATTACAAAACAGCACCCATATGCAGAATTGAAATATCCCAAAAATGACATTATTAGTGGCACTGTCCGCACTTAGCACCCTTCGCAAAACCTTGCAAAAAAGCGGTACAATCGTTTGCAGGCAATTACAAAATAGCACCCGTATGCAGAATTGAAATATCCCAAAAATGACATTATTAGCTCTAATATCAATTTTGAACATTCGGTATATTTACACTTGTAAGGGTACAAACAAAACGGAAAGCAATACAATCGTCTGCAGACAGTAACAAAACAGCGTTTACAGAATTAAAATTTCTCATAAAATGACATTATTAGCTGTAACATCAATTTTTAAAACTCGGTGTATTTACACCTGTAGGGGTACAAACGAAACGGAAAGCGGTACAAACGTCTGCAGGCAATTACAAAACGGCACCCGTATACAAAATTGAAATATCCCAAAAATGACATTATTAGCTCTAATATCAATTTTGAACATTCGGAATATTTACACCTGTAAGGGTATAAAGAAAACAGAAAGCAATACAAACGTCAGCAGACGGTAACAAAACAGCGTTTACAGAATTAAAATTTCTTCATTATTAGCTGTAACATCAATTAACAAAATTCGATATATTTACACCTGTATAGATACGAACAAAATGGAAAGCGGTACAAACGTCTGCAGGCAATTACAAAATAGCACCCGTATGCAAAATTGAAATATCTCAAAAATGACTGTATAGATACGAACAAAATAGAAAGCGGTACAAGCGTCTGCAGTCAATTACAAAACAGCACCCGTATACAAAATTGAAACATCCCAAAAATGACATTATTAGCTCTAATATCAATTTTGAACCTTCGATATATTTGTACCTGTAAAGGTACAACATTTACAGGACAAACAAAACAGAAAGCAATACAAACGTCTGCATACGGTAACAAAACAGCACTTGTTTACAGAATTAAAATTTCTCAAAAAATGACATTATTAGCTATAACATCAACTTAAAAAATTCTGTATAATTACACCTGTATAGTTACGAACAAAATGGAAAGCGGTACAAACGTCTGCAGGCAATTACAAAACAGCACCCGTATACAAAATTGAAATATCCCAAAAATGACATTTTTAGCTCTAATATCAATTTTGAACATTCGGTATATTTACACCTGTAAGGGTATAAAAAAAACAGAAAGCAATACAAACGTCAGCAGACGGTAACAAAACAGCGTTTACAGAATTAAAATTTCTCATAAAATGACATTATTAGCTATAACATCAATTTTAAAAATTCTGTATAATTACACCTGTATAGATACGAACAAAATGGAAAGCGGTACAAACGTCTGCAGGCAATTACAAAACAGCACCCGTATGCAGAATTGAAATATCCCAAAAATGACATTATTAATGGCACTGTCCGCACTTAGCACCCTTCGCAAAACCTTGCAAAAAAGCGGTACAAACGTCTGCAGGCAATTACAAAATAGCACCCGTATGCAGAATTGAAATATCCCAAAAATGACATTATTAGCTCTAATATCAATTTTGAACATTCGGTATATTTACACTTGTAAGGGTACAAACAAAACGGAAAGCAATACAAACGTCTGCAGACGGTAACAAAACAGCGTTTATAGAATTAAAATTTCTCATAAAATGACATTATTAGCTGTAACATCAATTTTTAAAACTCGGTGTATTTACACCTGTAGGGGTACAAACGAAACGGAAAGCGGTACAAACGTCTGCAGGCAATTACAAAACGGCACCCGTATACAAAATTGAAATATCCCAAAAATGACATTATTAGCTCTAATATCAATTTTGAACATTCGGTATATTTACACCTGTAAGGGTATAAAGAAAACAGAAAGCAATACAAACGTCAGCAGACGGTAACAAAACAGCGTTTACAGAATTAAAATTTCTTCATTATTAGCTGTAACATCAATTAATGAAATTCGATATATTTACACCTGTATAGATACGAACAAAATGGAAAACGGTACAAGCGTCTGCAGTCAATTACAAAACAGCACCCGTATACAAAATTGAAATATCCCAAAAATGACATTATTAGCTCTAATATCAATTTTGAACCTTCGATATATTTGTACCTGTAAAGGTACAACATTTACAGGACAAACAAAACAGAAAGCAATACAAACGTCTGCAGACGGTAACAAAACAGCGTTTACAGAATTAAAATTTCTCAAAAAATGACATTATTAGCTGTAACATCAACTTAAAAAATTCTGTATAATTACACCTGTATAGTTACGAACAAAATGGAAAGCGGTACAAACGTCTGCAGGCAATTACAAAACAGCACCCGTATGCAGAATTGAAATATCTCAAAAATGACATTATTAGTGGCACTGTCCGCACTTAGCACCCTTCGCAAAACCTTGCAAAAAAGCGGTACAAACGTCTGCAGGCAATTACAAAACAGCACCCGTATACAAAATTGAAATATCCCAAAAATGACATTATTAGCTCTAATATCAATTTTGAATATTCGGTATATTTACACCTGTAAGGGTATAAAGAAAACAGAAAGCAATACAAACGTCAGCAGACGGTAACAAAACAGCGTTTACAGAATTAAAATTTCTCATAAAATGACATTATTAGCTATAACATCAACTTAAAAAATTTTGTATAATTACACCTGTATAGTTACGAACAAAATGGAAAGCGGTACAAACGTCTGCAGGCAATTACAAAACAGCACCCGTATACAAAATTGAAATATCCCAAAAATGACATTATTAGCTCTAATATCAGTTTTGAACAATCGGTATATTTACACCTGTAAGGGTACAAACAAAACGAAGAGCAATACAAACGTCTGCATACGATAACAAAACAGCACTTGTTTACAGAATTAAAATTTCTCAAAAAATGACATTATTAGCTGTAACATCAATTAACAAAATTCGATATATTTACACCTGTATAGATACGAACAAAATGGAAAACGGTACAAACGTCTGCAGGCAATTACAAAACGGCACCCGTATACAAAATTGAAATATCCCAAAAATGACATTTTTAGCTCTAATATCAATTTTGAACATTCGGTATATTTACACCTGTAAGGTATAAAGAAAACAGAAAGCAATACAAACGTCAGCAGACGGTAACAAAACAGCGTTTACAGAATTAAAATTTCTCATAAAATGACATTATTAGCTATAACATCAATTTTAAAAATTCTGTATAATTACACCTGTATAGATACGAACAAAATGGAAAGCAATACAAACGTCTGCAGGCAATTACAAAACAGCACCCCTATGCAGAATTGAAATATCCCAAAAATGACATTATTAGTGGCACTGTCCGCACTTAGCACCCTTCGCAAAACCTTGCAAAAAAGCGGTACAAAAATGACATTATTAGCTCTAATATCAATTTTGAACATTCGGTATATTTACACCTGTAAGGGTATAAAGAAAACAGAAAGCAATACAAACGTCAGCAGACGGTAACAAAACAGCGTTTACAGAATTAAAATTTCTTCATTATTAGCTGTAACATCAATTAACAAAATTCGATATATTTACATCTGTATAGATACGAACAAAATGGAAAGCGGTACAAACGTCTGCAGGCAATTACAAAATAGCACCCGTATGCAGAATTGAAATATCTCAAAAATGACTGTATAGATACGAACAAAATGGAAAGCGGTACAAGCGTCTGCAGTCAATTACAAAACAGCACCCGTATACAAAATTGAAACATCCCAAAAATGACATTATTAGCTCTAATATCAATTTTGAACATTCGATATATTTGTACCTGTAAAGGTACCTTTACAGGTACAAACAAAACAGAAAGCAATACAAACGTCTGCAGACGGTAACAAAACAGCGTTTACAGAATTAAAATTTCTCAAAAAATGACATTATTAGCTGTAACATCAACTTAAAAAATTCTGTATAATTACACCTGTATAGTTACGAACAAAATGGAAAGCGGTACAAACGTCTGCAGGCAATTACAAAACAGCACCCGTATACAAAATTGAAATATCCCAAAAATGACATTTTTAGCTCTAATATCAATTTTGAATATTCGGTATATTTACACCTGTAAGGGTATAAAAAAACAGAAAGCAATACAAACGTCAGCAGACGGTACCAAAACAGCGTTTACAGAATTAAAATTTCTCATAAAATGACATTATTGGCTATAACATCAATTTTAAAAATTCTGTATAATTACACCTGTATAGATACGAACAAAATGGAAAGCGGTACAAACGTCTGCAGGCAATTACAAAACAGCACCCGTATGCAGAATTGAAATATCTCAAAAATGACATTATTAGTGGCACTGTCCGCACTTAGCACCCTTCGCAAAACCTTGCAAAAAAGCGGTACAAACGTCTGCAGGCAATTACAAAACAGCACCCGTATACAAAATTGAAATATCCCAAAAATGACATTATTAGCTCTAATATCAATTTTGAATATTCGGTATATTTACACCTGTAAGGGTATAAACAAAACAGAAAGCAATACAAACGTCAGCAGACGGTAACAAAACAGCGTTTACAGAATTAAAATTTCTCATAAAATGACATTATTAGCTATAACATCAACTTAAAAAATTTTGTATAATTACACCTGTATAGTTACGAACAAAATGGAAAGCGGTACAAACGTCTGCAGGCAATTACAAAACAGCACCCGTATACAAAATTGAAATATCCCAAAAATGACATTATTAGCTCTAATATCAGTTTTGAACAATCGGTATATTTACACCTGTAAGGGTACAAACAAAACGGAAAGCAATACAAACGTCTGCAGACGGTAACAAAACAGCGTTTACAGAATTAAAATTTCTCAAAAAATGACATTATTAGCTGTAACATCAACTTAAAAAATTCTGTATAATTACACCTGTATAGTTATGAACAAAATGGAAAGCGGTACAAACGTCTGCAGGCAATTACAAAACAGCACCCGTATACAAAATTGAAATATCCCAAAAATGACATTTTTAGCTCTAATATCAATTTTGAACATTCGGTATATTTACACCTGTAAGGGTATAAAAAAAACAGAAAGCAATACAAACGTCAGCAGACGGTAACAAAACAGCGTTTACAGAATTAAAATTTCTTCATTATTAGCTGTAACATCAATTAACAAAATTCGATATATTTACATCTGTATAGATACGAACAAAATGGAAAGCGGTACAAACGTCTGCAGGCAATTACAAAATAGCACCCGTATGCAGAATTGAAATATCTCAAAAATGACTGTATAGATACGAACAAAATGGAAAGCGGTACAAGCGTCTGCAGTCAATTACAAAACAGTACCCGTATACAAAATTGAAACATCCCAAAAATGACATTATTAGCTCTAATATCAATTTTGAACATTCGATATATTTGTACCTGTAAAGATACCTTTACAGGTACAAACAAAACAGAAAGCAATACAAACATCTGCAGACGGTAACAAAACAGCGTTTACAGAATTAAAATTTCTCAAAAAATGACATTATTAGCTGTAACATCAACTTAAAAAATTCTGTATAATTACACCTGTATAGTTACGAACAAAATGGAAAGCGGTACAAACGTCTGCAGGCAATTACAAAACAGCACCCGTATACAAAATTGAAATATCCCAAAAATGACATTTTTAGCTCTAATATCAATTTTGAATATTCGGTATATTTACACCTGTAAGGGTATAAAAAAACAGAAAGCAATACAAACGTCAGCAGACGGTACCAAAACAGCGTTTACAGAATTAAAATTTCTCATAAAATGACATTATTGGCTATAACATCAATTTTAAAAATTCTGTATAATTACACCTGTATAGATACGAACAAAATGGAAAGCGGTACAAACGTCTGCAGGCAATTACAAAACAGCACCCGTATGCAGAATTGAAATATCTCAAAAATGACATTATTAGTGGCACTGTCCGCACTTAGCACCCTTCGCAAAACCTTGCAAAAAAGCGGTACAAACGTCTGCAGGCAATTACAAAACAGCACCCGTATACAAAATTGAAATATCCCAAAAATGACATTATTAGCTCTAATATCAATTTTGAATATTCGGTATATTTACACCTGTAAGGGTATAAAGAAAACAGAAAGCAATACAAACGTCAGCAAACGGTAACAAAACAGCGTTTACAGAATTAAAATTTCTCATAAAATGACATTATTAGCTATAACATCAACTTAAAAAATTTTGTATAATTACACCTGTATAGTTACGAACAAAATGGAAAGAGGTACAAACGTCTGCAGGCAATTACAAAACAGCACCCGTATACAAAATTGAAATATCCCAAAAATGACATTATTAGCTATAATATCAGTTTTGAACAATCGGTATATTTACACCTGTAAGGGTACAAACAAAACGGAAAGCAATACAAACGTCTGCAGACGGTAACAAAACAGCGTTTACAGAATTAAAATTTCTCAAAAAATGACATTATTAGCTGTAACATCAACTTAAAAAATTCTGTATAATTACACCTGTATAGTTATGAACAAAATGGAAAGCGGTACAAACGTCTGCAGGCAATTACAAAACAGCACCCGTATACAAAATTGAAATATCCCAAAAATGACATTTTTAGCTCTAATATCAATTTTGAACATTCGGTATATTTACACCTGTAAGGGTATAAAAAAAACAGAAAGCAATACAAACGTCAGCAGACGGTAACAAAACAGCGTTTACAGAATTAAAATTTCTTCATTATTAGCTGTAACATCAATTAACAAAATTCGATATATTTACATCTGTATAGATACGAACAAAATGGAAAGCGGTACAAACGTCTGCAGGCAATTACAAAATAGCACCCGTATGCAGAATTGAAATATCTCAAAAATGACTGTATAGATACGAACAAAATGGAAAGCGGTACAAGCGTCTGCAGTCAATTACAAAACAGCACCCGTATACAAAATTGAAACATCCCAAAAATGACATTATTAGCTCTAATATCAATTTTGAACATTCGATATATTTGTACCTGTAAAGGTACCTTTACAGGTACAAACGAAACAGAAAGCAATACAAACGTCTGCAGACGGTAACAAAACAGCACCCGTATACAAAATTGAAATATCCCAAAAATAACATTATTAGCTCTAATATCAATTTTAAAAATTCTGTATAATTACACATGTATAGATACGAACAAAATGGAAAGCGGTACAAACGTCTGCAGGCAATTACAAAACAGCACCCGTATACAAAATTGAAACATCCCAAAAATGACATTTTTAGCTCTAATATCAATTTTGAACATTCGGTATATTTACACCTGTAAGGGTATAAAGAAAACAGAAAGCAATACAAACATCTGCAGACGGTAACAAAACAGCGTTTACAGAATTAAAATTTCTCAAAAAATGACATTATTAGCTGTAACATCAACTTAAAAAATTCTGTATAATTACACCTGTATAGTTACGAACAAAATGGAAAGCGGTACAAACGTCTGCAGGCAATTACAAAACAGCACCCGTATACAAAATTGAAATATCCCAAAAATGACATTTTTAGCTCTAATATCAATTTTGAATATTCGGTATATTTACACCTGTAAGGGTATAAAAAAACAGAAAGCAATACAAACGTCAGCAGACGGTACCAAAACAGCGTTTACAGAATTAAAATTTCTCATAAAATGACATTATTGGCTATAACATCAATTTTAAAAATTCTGTATAATTACACCTGTATAGATACGAACAAAATGGAAAGCGGTACAAACGTCTGCAGGCAATTACAAAACAGCACCCGTATGCAGAATTGAAATATCTCAAAAATGACATTATTAGTGGCACTGTCCGCACTTAGCACCCTTCGCAAAACCTTGCAAAAAAGCGGTACAAACGTCTGCAGGCAATTACAAAACAGCACCCGTATACAAAATTGAAATATCCCAAAAATGACATTATTAGCTCTAATATCAATTTTGAATATTCGGTATATTTACACCTGTAAGGGTATAAAGAAAACAGAAAGCAATACAAACGTCAGCAAACGGTAACAAAACAGCGTTTACAGAATTAAAATTTCTCATAAAATGACATTATTAGCTATAACATCAACTTAAAAAATTTTGTATAATTACACCTGTATAGTTACGAACAAAATGGAAAGCGGTACAAACGTCTGCAGGCAATTACAAAACAGCACCCGTATACAAAATTGAAATATCCCAAAAATGACATTATTAGCTCTAATATCAGTTTTGAACAATCGGTATATTTACACCTGTAAGGGTACAAACAAAACGGAAAGCAATACAAACGTCTGCAGACGGTAACAAAACAGCGTTTACAGAATTAAAATTTCTCAAAAAATGACATTATTAGCTGTAACATCAACTTAAAAAATTCTGTATAATTACACCTGTATAGTTACGAACAAAATGGAAAGCGGTACAAACGTCTGCAGGCAATTACAAAACAGCACCCGTATACAAAATTGAAATATCCCAAAAATGACATTTTTAGCTCTAATATCAATTTTGAACATTCGGTATATTTACACCTGTAAGGGTATAAAGAAAACAGAAAGCAATACAAACGTCAGCAGACGGTAACAAAACAGCGTTTACAGAATTAAAATTTCTTCATTATTAGCTGTAACATCAATTAACAAAATTCGATATATTTACATCTGTATAGATACGAACAAAATGGAAAGCGGTACAAACGTCTGCAGGCAATTACAAAATAGCACCCGTATGCAGAATTGAAATATCTCAAAAATGACTGTATAGATACGAACAAAATGGAAAGCGGTACAAGCGTCTGCAGTCAATTACAAAACAGCACCCGTATACAAAAGTGAAACATCCCAAAAATGACATTATTAGCTCTAATATCAATTTTGAACATTCGATATATTTGTACCTGTAAAGATACCTTTACAGGTACAAACAAAACAGAAAGCAATACAAACATCTGCAGACGGTAACAAAACAGCGTTTACAGAATTAAAATTTCTCAAAAAATGACATTATTAGCTGTAACATCAACTTAAAAAATTCTGTATAATTACACCTGTATAGTTACGAACAAAATGGAAAGCGGTACAAACGTCTGCAGGCAATTACAAAACAGCACCCGTATACAAAATTGAAATATCCCAAAAATGACATTATTAGCTCTAATATCAATTTTGAACATTCGATATATTTGTACCTGTAAAGGTACCTTTACAGGTACAAACAAAACAGAAAGCAATACAAACGTCTGCAGACGGTAACAAAACAGCGTTTACAGAATTAAAATTTCTCAAAAAATGACATTATTAGCTGTAACATCAACTTAAAAAATTCTGTATAATTACACCTGTATAGTTACGAACAAAATGGAAAGCGGTACAAACGTCTGCAGGCAATTACAAAACAGCACCCGTATACAAAATTGAAATATCCCAAAAATGACATTTTTAGCTCTAATATCAATTTTGAATATTCGGTATATTTACACTGTAAGGGTATAAAAAAACAGAAAGCAATACAAACGTCAGCAGACGGTACCAAAACAGCGTTTACAGAATTAAAATTTCTCATAAAATGACATTATTGGCTATAACATCAATTTTAAAAATTCTGTATAATTACACCTGTATAGATACGAACAAAATGGAAAGCGGTACAAACGTCTGCAGGCAATTACAAAACAGCACCCGTATGCAGAATTGAAATATCTCAAAAATGACATTATTTGTGGCACTGTCCGCACTTAGCACCCTTCGCAAAACCTTGCAAAAAAGCGGTACAAACGTCTGCAGGCAATTACAAAACAGCACCCGTATACAAAATTGAAATATCCCAAAAATGACATTATTAGCTCTAATATCAATTTTGAATATTCGGTATATTTACACCTGTAAGGGTATAAAGAAAACAGAAAGCAATACAAACGTCAGCAGACGGTAACAAAACAGCGTTTACAGAATTAAAATTTCTCATAAAATGACATTATTAGCTATAACATCAACTTAAAAAATTTTGTATAATTACACCTGTATAATTACGAACAAAATGGAAAGCGGTACAAACGTCTGCAGGCAATTACAAAACAGCACCCGTATACAAAATTGAAATATCCCAAAAATGACATTATTAGCTCTAATATCAGTTTTGAACAATCGGTATATTTACACCTGTAAGGGTACAAACAAAACGGAAAGCAATACAAACGTCTGCAGACGGTAACAAAACAGCGTTTACAGAATTAAAATTTCTCAAAAAATGACATTATTAGCTGTAACATCAACTTAAAAAATTCTGTATAATTACACCTGTATAGTTACGAACAAAATGGAAAGCGGTACAAACGTCTGCAGGCAATTACAAAACAGCACCCGTATACAAAATTGAAATATCCCAAAAATGACATTTTTAGCTCTAATATCAATTTTGAACATTCGGTATATTTACACCTGTAAGGGTATAAAGAAAACAGAAAGCAATACAAACGTCAGCAGACGGTAACAAAACAGCGTTTACAGAATTAAAATTTCTTCATTATTAGCTGTAACATCAATTAACAAAATTCGATATATTTACATCTGTATAGATACGAACAAAATGGAAAGCGGTACAAACGTCTGCAGGCAATTACAAAATAGCACCCGTATGCAGAATTGAAATATCTCAAAAATGACTGTATAGATACGAACAAAATGGAAAGCGGTACAAGCGTCTGCAGTCAATTACAAAACAGCACCCGTATACAAAATTGAAACATCCCAAAAATGACATTATTAGCTCTAATATCAATTTTGAACATTCGATATATTTGTACCTGTAAAGATACCTTTACAGGTACAAACAAAACAGAAAGCAATACAAACATCTGCAGACGGTAACAAAACAGCGTTTACAGAATTAAAATTTCTCAAAAAATGACATTATTAGCTGTAACATCAACTTAAAAAATTCTGTATAATTACACCTGTATAGTTACGAACAAAATGGAAAGCGGTACAAACGTCTGCAGGCAATTACAAAACAGCACCCGTATACAAAATTGAAATATCCCAAAAATGACATTTTTAGCTCTAATATCAATTTTGAACATTCGGTATATTTACACCTGTAAGGGTATAAAAAAAACAGAAAGCAATACAAACGTCAACAGACGGTACCAAAACAGCGTTTACAGAATTAAAATTTCTCATAAAATGACATTATTGGCTATAACATCAATTTTAAAAATTCTGTACAATTACACCTGTATAGATACGAACAAAATGGAAAGCGGTACAAACGTCTGCAGGCAATTACAAAACAGCACCCGTATGCAGAATTGAAATATCTCAAAAATGACATTATTAGTGGCACTGTCCGCACTTAGCACCCTTCGCAAAACCTTGCAAAAAAGCGGTACAAACGTCTGCAGGCAATTACAAAACAGCACCCGTATACAAAATTGAAATATCCCAAAAATGACATTATTAGCTCTAATATCAATTTTGAATATTCGGTATATTTACACCTGTAAGGGTATAAAGAAAACAGAAAGCAATACAAACGTCAGCAGACGGTAACAAAACAGCGTTTACAGAATTAAAATTTCTCATAAAATGACATTATTAGCTATAACATCAACTTAAAAAATTTTGTATAATTACACCTGTATAGTTACGAACAAAATGGAAAGCGGTACAAACGTCTGCAGGCAATTACAAAACAGCACCCGTATACAAAATTGAAATATCCCAAAAATGACATTATTAGCTCTAATATCAGTTTTGAACAATCGGTATATTTACACCTGTAAGGGTACAAACAAAACGAAAAGCAATACAAACGTCTGCATACGATAACAAAACAGCACTTGTTTACAGAATTAAAATTCCTCAAAAAATGACATTATTAGCTGTAACATCAATTAACAAAATTCGATATATTTACACCTGTATAGATACGAACAAAATGGAAAGCGGTACAAACGTCTGCAGGCAATTACAAAACGGCACCCGTATACAAAATTGAAATATCCCAAAAATGACATTATTAGCTTTAATATCAATTTTAAACATTCGGTATATTTACACCTGTAAGGGTACAAACAAAACGGAAAGCAATACAAACGTCTGCAGACGGTAACAAAACAGCGTTTACAGAATTAAAATTTCTCAAAAAATGACATTATTAGCTGTAACATCAACTTAAAAAATTCTGTATAATTACACCTGTATAGTTACGAACAAAATGGAAAGCGGTACAAACGTCTGCAGGCAATTACAAAACAGCACCCGTATACAAAATTGAAATATCCCAAAAATGACATTTTTAGCTCTAATATCAATTTTGAACATTCGGTATATTTACACCTGTAAGGGTATAAAGAAAACAGAAAGCAATACAAACGTCAGCAGACGGTAACAAAACAGCGTTTACAGAATTAAAATTTCTCATAAAATGACATTATTAGCTATAACATCAATTTTAAAAATTCTGTATAATTACACCTGTATAGATACGAACAAAATGGAAAGCAATACAAACGTCTGCAGGCAATTACAAAACAGCACCCGTATGCAGAATTGAAATATCCCAAAAATGACATTATTAGTGGCACTGTCCGCACTTAGCACCCTTCGCAAAACCTTGCAAAAAAGCGGTACAAAAATGACATTATTAGCTCTAATATCAATTTTGAACATCCGGTATATTTACACCTGTAAGGGTATAAAGAAAACAGAAAGCAATACAAACGTCAGCAGACGGTAACAAAACAGCGTTTACAGAATTAAAATTTCTTCATTATTAGCTAACATCAATTAACATCAATAACAGTAACATCAATTAACAAAATTCGATATATTTACACCTGTATAGATACGAACAAAATGGAAAGCGGTACAAACGTCTGCAGGCAATTACAAAATAGCACCCGTATGCAGAATTGAAATATCTCAAAAATGACTGTATAGATACGAACAAAATGGAAAGCGGTACAAGCGTCTGCAGTCAATTACAAAACAGCACCCGTATACAAAATTGAAACCCAAAAATGACATTATTAGCTCTAATATCAATTTTGAACATTCGATATATTTGTACGTGTAAAGGTACCTTTACAGGTACAAACGAAACAGAAAGCAATACAAACGTCAGCAGACGGTATCAAAACAGCGTTTACAGAATTAAAATTTCTCATAAAATGACATTATTAGCTATAACATCAATTTTAAAAATTCTGTATAATTACACCTGTATAGATACGAACAAAATGGAAAGCGGTACAAACGTCTGCAGGCAATTACAAAATAGCACTTGTATGCAGAATTGAAATATCCCAAAAATGACATTATTAGCTCTAATATCAATTTTGAACATTCGGTATATTTACACCTGTAAGGGTATAAACAAAACAGAAAAAGCAGTGGTATCAACGCAGAGTACTAAAACAGCGTTTTACAGAATTAAAATTTCTCATAAAATGACATAATTAACTGTAACATCAATTTTAAAAATTCTGTATAATTACATCTGTATAGATACGAACAAAATGGAAAGCGGTACAAACGTCTGCAGGCAATTACAAAATAGCACCCGTATGCAGAATTGAAATATCCCAAAAATGACATTATTAGCTCTAATATCAATTTTGAACATTCGGTATATTTACACTTGTAAGGGTACAAACAAAACGGAAAGCAATATAAACGTCTGCAGACGGTAACAAAACAGCGTTTACAGAATTAAAATTTCTCATAAAATGACATTATTAGCTGTAACATCAATTTTTAAAACTCGGTGTATTTACACCTGTAGGGGTACAAACGAAACGGAAAGCGGTACAAACGTCTGCAGGCAATTACAAAACGGCACCCGTATACAAAATTGAAATATCCCAAAAATGACATTATTAGCTCTAATATCAATTTTGAACATTCGGTATATTTACACCTGTAAGGGTATAAAGAAAACAGAAAGCAATACAAACGTCAGCAGACGGTAACAAAACAGCGTTTACAGAATTAAAATTTCTCATAAAATGACATTATTAGCTATAACATCAATTTTAAAAATTCTGTATAATTACACCTGTATAGATACGAACAAAATGGAAAGCAATACAAACGTCTGCAGGCAATTACAAAACAGCACCCGTATGCAGAATTGAAATATCCCAAAAATGACATTATTAGTGGCACTGTCCGCACTTAGCACCCTTCGCAAAACCTTGCAAAAAAGCGGTACAAAAATGACATTATTAGCTCTAATATCAATTTTGAACATCCGGTATATTTACACCTGTAAGGGTATAAAGAAAACAGAAAGCAATACAAACGTCAGCAGACGGTAACAAAACAGCGTTTACAGAATTAAAATTTCTTCATTATTAGCTAACATCAATTAACATCAATAACAGTAACATCAATTAACAAAATTCGATATATTTACACCTGTATAGATACGAACAAAATGGAAAGCGGTACAAACGTCTGCAGGCAATTACAAAATAGCACCCGTATGCAGAATTGAAATATCTCAAAAATGACTGTATAGATACGAACAAAATGGAAAGCGGTACAAGCGTCTGCAGTCAATTACAAAACAACACCCGTATACAAAATTGAAACATTCCAAAAATGACATTATTAGCTCTAATATCAATTTTGAACATTCGATATATTTGTACCTGTAAAGGTACCTTTACAGGTACAAACGAAACAGAAAGCAATACAAACGTCTGCAGACGGTAACAAAACAGCGTTTACAGAATTAAAATTTCTCATAAAATGACATTATTAGCTATAACATCAATTTTAAAAATTCTGTATAATTACACCTGTATAGATACGAACAAAATGGAAAGCGGTACAAACGTCTGCAGGCAATTACAAAATAGTACCCGTATACAAAATTGAAATATCCCAAAAATGACATATTAGCTCTAATATCAATTTTGAATATTCGGTATATTTACACCTGTAAGGGTATAAACAAAACAGAAAACAATACAAACGTCTGCAGACGGTAACAAAACAGCGTTTACAGAATTAAAATTTCTCATAAAATGACATAATTAACTGTAACATCAATTTTAAAAATTCTGTATAATTACACTTGTATAGATACGAACAAAATGGAAAGCGGTACAAACGTCTGCAGGCAATTACAAAATAGCACCCGTATGCAGAATTGAAATATCCCAAAAATGACATTATTAGCTCTAATATCAATTTTGAACATTCGGTATATTTACACCTGTAAGGGTATAAAGAAAACAGAAAGCAATACAAACGTCAGCAGACGGTAACAAAACAGCGTTTACAGAATTAAAATTTCTTCATTATTAGCTGTAACATCAATTAACAAAATTCGATATATTTACATCTGTATAGATACGAACAAAATGGAAAGCGGTACAAGCGTCTGCAGTCAATTACAAAACAGCACCCGTATACAAAATTGAAACATCCCAAAAATGACATTATTAGCTCTAATATCAATTTTGAACATTCGATATATTTGTACCTGTAAAGGTACCTTTACAGGTACAAACAAAACAGAAAGCAATACAAACGTCTGCAGACGGTAACAAAACAGCGTTTACAGAATTAAAATTTCTCAAAAATGACATTATTAGCTGTAACATCAACTTAAAAAATTCGGTATAATTACACCTGTATAGTTACGAACAAAATGGAAAGCGGTACAAACGTCTGCAGGCAATTACAAAACAGCACTCGTATACAAAATTGAAATATCCCAAAAATGACATTTTTAGCTCTAATATCAATTTTGAACATTCGGTATATTTACACCTGTAAGGGTATAAAAAAAACAGAAAGCAATACAAACGTCAGCAGACGGTACCAAAACAGCGTTTACAGAATTAAAATTTCTCATAAAATGACATTATTGGCTATAACATCAATTTTAAAAATTCTGTATAATTACACCTGTATAGATACGAACAAAATGGAAAGCGGTACAAACGTCTGCAGGCAATTACAAAACAGCACCCGTATGCAGAATTGAAATATCTCAAAAATGACATTATTAGTGGCACTGTCCGCACTTAGCACCCTTCGCAAAACCTTGCAAAAAAGCGGTACAAACGTCTGCAGGCAATTACAAAACAGCACCCGTATACAAAATTGAAATATCCCAAAAATGACATTATTAGCTCTAATATCAATTTTGAATATTCGGTATATTTATACCTGTAAGGGTATAAAGAAAACAGAAAGCAATACAAACGTCAGCAGACGGTAACAAAACAGCGTTTACAGAATTAAAATTTCTCATAAAATGACATTATTAGCTATAACATCAACTTAAAAATTTTGTATAATTACACCTGTATAGTTACGAACAAAATGGAAAGCGGTACAAACGTCTGCAGGCAATTACAAAACAGCACCCGTATACAAAATTGAAATATCCCAAAAATGACATTATTAGCTCTAATATCAGTTTTGAACAATCGGTATATTTACACCTGTAAGGGTACAAACAAAACGAAAAGCAATACAAACGTCTGCATACGATAACAAAACAGCGTTTACAGAATTAAAATTTCTCAAAAAATGACATTATTAGCTGTAACATCAATTAACAAAATTCGATATATTTACACCTGTATAGATACGAACAAAATGAAAAGCGGTACAAACGTCTGCAGGCAATTACAAAACGGCACCCGTATACAAAATTGAAATATCCCAAAAATGACATTATTAGCTCTAATATCAATTTTGAACATTCGGTATATTTACACCTGTAAGGGTACAAACAAAACGGAAAGCAATACAAACGTCAGCAGACGGTAACAAAACAGCGTTTACAGAATTAAAATTTCTCATAAAATGACATTATTAGCTATAACATCAATTTTAAATATTCTGTATAATTACACCTGTATAGATACGAACAAAATGGAAAGCGGTACAAACGTCTGCAGGCAATTACAAAATAGCACCCGTATACAAAATTGAAATATCCCAAAAATGACATATTAGCTCTAATATCAATTTTGAACATTCGGTACATTTACACCTGTAAGGGTATAAACAAAACAGAAAACAATACAAACGTCTGCAGACGGTAACAAAACAGCGTTTGCAGAATTAAAATTTCTCATAAAATGACATAATTAACTGTAACATCAATTTTAAAAATTCTGTATAATTACACCTGTATAGATACGAACAAAATGGAAAGCGGTACAAACGTCTGCAGGCAATTACAAAATAGCACCCGTATGCAGAATTGAAATATCCCAAAAATGACATTATTAGCTCTAATATCAATTTTGAACATTCGGTATATTTACACTTGTAAGGGTACAAACAAAACGGAAAGCAATACAAACGTCTGCAGACGGTAACAAAACAGCGTTTACAGAATTAAAATTTCTCATAAAATGACATTATTAGCTGTAACATCAATTTTTAAAACTCGGTGTATTTACACCTGTAGGGGTACAAACGAAACGGAAAGCGATGCAAACGTCTGCAGGCAATTACAAAACGGCACCCGTATACAAAATTGAAATATCCCAAAAATGACATTATTAGCTCTAATATCAATTTTGAACATTCGGTATATTTACACCTGTAAGGATATAAACAAAACAGAAAGCAATACAAACGTCTGCAGACGGTAACAAAACAGCGTTTACAGAATTAAAATTTCTCATAAAATGACATAATTAGCTGTAACATCAATTTTAAAAATTCTGTATAATTACATCTGTATAGATACGAACAAAATGGAAAGCGGTACAAACGTCTGCAGGCAATTACAAAATAGCACCCGTATGCAGAATAGAAATATCTCAAAAATGACATTATCAGTGGCACTGTCCGCTCTTAGCACTCTTCGCAAAATCTAGCGAAGGGTGAGCCCCCGCACGTCAGGGTGGCGGACAACGAGGGGGGGCTTCTGCGACCTAGATTTGATATATTTTTATTTGTAGGGATACAAACATAACAAAAAGCGGTACAAACGTCTGCAGACGATTACAAAACAACATTCGTTACAGAATAAAAATATCTTAAAAATGACACTATTAGCTGTAACATCAATTTTTAAAACTCGGTGTATTTATACCTGTAGGGGTACAAACAAAACGGAAAGCAATACAAACGTCTGCAGACGGTAACAAAACAGCGTTTACAGAATTAAAATTTCTCAAAAAATGACATTATTAGCTGTAACATCAACTTAAAAAATTCTGAATAATTACACCTGTATAGTTACGAACAAAATGGAAAGCGGTACAAACGTCTGCAGGCAATTACAAAACAGCACCCGTATACAAAATTGAAATATCCCAAAAATGACATTTTTAGCTCTAATATCAATTTTGAACATTCGGTATATTTACACCTGTAAGGATATAAAGAAAACAGAAAGCAATACAAACGTCAGCAGACGGTAACAAAACAGCGTTTACAGAATTAAATATTTCATAAAATGACATTATTAGCTATAACATCAATTTTAAAAATTCTGTATAATTACACCTGTATAGATACGAACAAAATGGAAAGCGGTACAAACGTCTGCAGGCAATTACAAAACAGCACCCATATGCAGAATTGAAATATCCCAAAAATGACATTATTAGTGGCACTGTCCGCTCTTAGCACCCTTCGCAAAACCTTGCAAAAAAGCGGTACAAACGTCTGCAGGCAATTACAAAATAGCACCCGTATGCAGAATTGAAATATCCCAAAAATGACGTTATTAGCTCTAATATCAATTTTGAACATTCGGTATATTTACACTTGTAAGGGTACAAACAAAACGGAAAGCAATACAAACGTCTGCAGACGGTAACAAAACAGCGTTTACAGAATTAAAATTTCTTCATTATTAGCTGTAACATCAATTTTTAAAACTCGGTGTATTTACACCTGTAGGGGTACAAACGAAACGGAAAGCGGTACAAACGTCTGCAGGCAATTACAAAACGGCACACGTATACAAAATTGAAATATCGCAAAAATGACATTATTAGCTCTAATATCAATTTTGAACATTCCGTATATTTACACCTGTAAGGGTATAAAGAAAACAGAAAGCAATACAAACGTCAGCAGACGGTAACAAAACAGCGTTTACAGAATTAAAATTTCTTCATTATTAGCTGTAACATCAATTAACAAAATTCGATATATTTACACCTATATAGATACGAACAAAATGGAAAGCGGTACAAACGTCTGCAGGCAATTACAAAATAGCACCCGTATGCAAAATTGAAATATCTCAAAAATGACTGTATAGATACGAACAAAATAGAAAGCGGTACAAGCGTCTGCAGTCAATTACAAAACAGCACCCGTATACAAAATTGAAACATCCCAAAAATGACATTATTAGCTCTAATATCAATTATGAACATTCGATATATTTGTACCTGTAAAGGTACCTTTACAGGACAAACAAAACAGAAAGCAATACAAACGTCTGCAGACGGTAACAAAACAGCGTTTACAGAATTAAAATTTCTCAAAAAATGACATTATTAGCTGTAACATCAACTTAAAAAATTCTGTATAATTACACCTGTATAGTTACGAACAAAATGGAAAGCGGTACAAACGTCTGCAGGCAATTACAAAACAGCACCCGTATACAAAATTGAAATATCCCAAAAATGACATTTTTAGCTGTAATATCAATTTTGAACATTCGGTATATTTACACCTGTAAGGGTATAAAAAAACAGAAAGCAATACAAACGTCAGCAGACGGTAACAAAACAGCGTTTACAGAATTAAAATTTCTCATAAAATGACATTATTAGCTATAACATCAATTTTAAAAATTCTGTATAATTACACCTGTATAGATACGAACAAAATGGAAAGCGGTACAAACGTCTGCAGGCAATTACAAAAGAGCACCCGTATGCAGAATTGAAATATCCCAAAAATGACATTATTAGTGGCACTGTCCGCACTTAGCACCCTTCGCAAAACCTTGCAAAAAAGCGGTACAAACGTCTGCAGGCAATTACAAAACAGCACCCGTATACAAAATTGAAATATCCCAAAAATGACATTATTAGCTCTAATATCAATTTTGAACATTCGGTATATTTACACCTGTAAGGGTATAAAGAAAACAGAAAGCAATACAAACGTCAGCAGACGGTAACAAAACAGCGTTTACAGAATTAAAATTTCTCATAAAATGACATTATTAGCTATAACATCAATTTTAAAAATTCTGTATAATTACACCTGTATAGATACGAACAAAATGGAAAGCGGTACAAACGTCTGCAGGCAATTACAAAATAGCACCCGTATGCAGAATTGAAATATCCCAAAAATGACATTATTAGCTCTAATATCAATTTTGAACATTCGGTATATTTACACTTGTAAGGGTACAAACAAAACAGAAAGCAATACAAACGTCTGCAGACGGTAACAAAACAGCGTTTACAGAATTAAAATTTCTCATAAAATGACATTATTAGCTATAACATCAATTTTAAAAATTCTGTATATTTACACCTATAAAGATACAAACAAAACGTATAGCGGTACAAACGTCTGCAGGCAATTAAAACAGCACCCGTATACAAAATTGAAATATCTCAAAAATGACATTATTAGTGGCACTGTCCGCACTTAGCACCCTTCGCAAAACCTTGCAAAAAAGCGGTACAAACGTCTGCAGGCAATTACAAAACAGCACCCGTATACAAAATTGAAATATCCCAAAAATGACATTATTAGCTCTAATATCAATTTTGAACATTCGGTATATTTACACTTGTAAGGGTACAAACAAAACAGAAAGCAATACAAACGTCAGCAGACGGTACCAAAACAGCGTTTACAGAATTAAAATTTCTCATAAAATGACATTATTGGCTATAACATCAATTTTAAAAATTCTGTATAATTACACCTGTATAGATACGAACAAAATGGAAAGCGGTACAAACGTCTGCAGGCAATTACAAAACAGCACCCGTATGCAGAATTGAAATATCTCAAAAATGACATTATTAGTGGCACTGTCCGCACTTAGCACCCTTCGCAAAACTTTGCAAAAAAGCGGTACAAACGTCTGCAGGCAATTACAAAACAGCACCCGTATACAAAATTGAAATATCCCAAAAATGACATTATTAGCTCTAATATCAATTTTGAATATTCGGTATATTTATACCTGTAAGGGTATAAAGAAAACAGAAAGCAATACAAACGTCAGCAGACGGTAACAAAACAGCGTTTACAGAATTAAAATTTCTCATAAAATGACATTATTAGCTATAACATCAACTTAAAAATTTTGTATAATTACACCTGTATAGTTACGAACAAAATGGAAAGCGGTACAAACGTCTGCAGGCAATTACAAAACAGCACCCGTATACAAAATTGAAATATCCCAAAAATGACATTATTAGCTCTAATATCAGTTTTGAACAATCGGTATATTTACACCTGTAAGGGTACAAACAAAACGAAAAGCAATACAAACGTCTGCATACGATAACAAAACAGCGTTTACAGAATTAAAATTTCTCAAAAAATGACATTATTAGCTGTAACATCAATTAACAAAATTCGATATATTTACACCTGTATAGATACGAACAAAATGAAAAGCGGTACAAACGTCTGCAGGCAATTACAAAACGGCACCCGTATACAAAATTGAAATATCCCAAAAATGACATTATTAGCTCTAATATCAATTTTGAACATTCGGTATATTTACACCTGTAAGGGTACAAACAAAACGGAAAGCAATACAAACGTCAGCAGACGGTAACAAAACAGCGTTTACAGAATTAAAATTTCTCATAAAATGACATTATTAGCTATAACATCAATTTTAAAAATTCTGTATAATTACACCTGTATAGATACGAACAAAATGGAAAGCGGTACAAACGTCTGCAGGTAATTACAAAATAGCACCCGTATACAAAATTGAAATATCCCAAAAATGACATATTAGCTCTAATATCAATTTTGAACATTCGGTATATTTACACCTGTAAGGGTATAAACAAAACAGAAAACAATACAAACGTCTGCAGACGGTAACAAAACAGCGTTTGCAGAATTAAAATTTCTCATAAAATGACATAATTAACTGTAACATCAATTTTAAAAATTCTGTATAATTACACCTGTATAGATACGAACAAAATGGAAAGCGGTACAAACGTCTGCAGGCAATTACAAAATAGCACCCGTATGCAGAATTGAAATATCCCAAAAATGACATTATTAGCTCTAATATCAATTTTGAACATTCGGTATATTTACACTTGTAAGGGTACAAACAAAACGGAAAGCAATACAAACGTCTGCAGACGGTAACAAAACAGCGTTTACAGAATTAAAATTTCTCATAAAATGACATTATTAGCTGTAACATCAATTTTTAAAACTCGGTGTATTTACACCTGTAGGGGTACAAACGAAACGGAAAGCGGTGCAAACGTCTGCAGGCAATTACAAAACGGCACCCGTATACAAAATTGAAATATCCCAAAAATGACATTATTAGCTCTAATATCAATTTTGAACATTCGGTATATTTACACCTGTAAGGGTATAAACAAAACAGAAAGCAATACAAACGTCTGCAGACGGTAACAAAACAGCGTTTACAGAATTAAAATTTCTCATAAAATGACATAATTAGCTGTAACATCAATTTTAAAAATTCTGTATAATTACATCTGTATAGATACGAACAAAATGGAAAGCGGTACAAACGTCTGCAGGCAATTACAAAATAGCACCCGTATGCAGAATAGAAATATCTCAAAAATGACATTATCAGTGGCACTGTCCGCTCTTAGCACTCTTCGCAAAATCTAGCGAAGGGTGAGCCCCCGCACGTCAGGGTGGCGGACAACGAGGGGGGGCTTCTGCGACCTAGATTTGATATATTTTTATTTGTAGGGATACAAACATAACAAAAAGCGGTACAAACGTCTGCAGACGATTACAAAACAACATTCGTTACAGAATAAAAATATCTTAAAAATGACACTATTAGCTGTAACATCAATTTTTAAAACTCGGTGTATTTATACCTGTAGGGGTACAAACAAAACGGAAAGCAATACAAACGTCTGCAGACGGTAACAAAACAGCGTTTACAGAATTAAAATTTCTCAAAAAATGACATTATTAGCTGTAACATCAACTTAAAAAATTCTGAATAATTACACCTGTATAGTTACGAACAAAATGGAAAGCGGTACAAACGTCTGCAGGCAATTACAAAACAGCACCCGTATACAAAATTGAAATATCCCAAAAATGACATTTTTAGCTCTAATATCAATTTTGAACATTCGGTATATTTACACCTGTAAGGATATAAAGAAAACAGAAAGCAATACAACGTCAGCAGACGGTAACAAAACAGCGTTTACAGAATTAAAATTTCTCATAAAATGACATTATTAGCTATAACATCAATTTTAAAAATTCTGTATAATTACACCTGTATAGATACGAACAAAATGGAAAGCGGTACAAACGTCTGCAGGCAATTACAAAACAGCACCCATATGCAGAATTGAAATATCCCAAAAATGACATTATTAGTGGCACTGTCCGCACTTAGCACCCTTCGCAAAACCTTGCAAAAAAGCGGTACAAACGTCTGCAGGCAATTACAAAATAGCACCCGTATGCAGAATTGAAATATCCCAAAAATGACGTTATTAGCTCTAATATCAATTTTGAACATTCGGTATATTTACACTTGTAAGGGTACAAACAAAACGGAAAGCAATACAAACGTCTGCAGACGGTAACAAAACAGCGTTTACAGAATTAAAATTTCTCATAAAATGACATTATTAGCTGTAACATCAATTTTTAAAACTCGGTGTATTTACACCTGTAGGGGTACAAACGAAACGGAAAGCGGTACAAACGTCTGCAGGCAATTACAAAACGGCACACGTATACAAAATTGAAATATCCCAAAAATGACATTATTAGCTCTAATATCAATTTTGAACATTCGGTATATTTACACCTGTAAGGGTATAAAGAAAACAGAAAGCAATACAAACGTCAGCAGACGGTAACAAAACAGCGTTTACAGAATTAAAATTTCTTCATTATTAGCTGTAACATCAATTAACAAAATTCGATATATTTACACCTATATAGATACGAACAAAATGGAAAGCGGTACAAACGTCTGCAGGCAATTACAAAATAGCACCCGTATGCAAAATTGAAATATCTCAAAAATGACTGTATAGATACGAACAAAATAGAAAGCGGTACAAGCGTCTGCAGTCAATTACAAAACAGCACCCGTATACAAAATTGAAACATCCCAAAAATGACATTATTAGCTCTAATATCAATTTTGAACATTCGATATATTTGTACCTGTAAAGGTACCTTTACAGGACAAACAAAACAGAAAGCAATACAAACGTCTGCAGACGGTAACAAAACAGCGTTTACAGAATTAAAATTTCTCAAAAAATGACATTATTAGCTGTAACATCAACTTAAAAAATTCTGTATAATTACACCTGTATAGTTACGAACAAAATGGAAAGCGGTACAAACGTCTGCAGGCAATTACAAAACAGCACCCGTATACAAAATTGAAATATCCCAAAAATGACATTTTTAGCTGTAATATCAATTTTGAACATTCGGTATATTTACACCTGTAAGGGTATAAAAAAAACAGAAAGCAATACAAACGTCAGCAGACGGTAACAAAACAGCGTTTACAGAATTAAAATTTCTCATAAAATGACATTATTAGCTATAACATCAATTTTAAAAATTCTGTATAATTACACCTGTATAGATACGAACAAAATGGAAAGCGGTACAAACGTCTGCAGGCAATTACAAAACAGCACCCGTATGCAGAATTGAAATATCCCAAAAATGACATTATTAGTGGCACTGTCCGCACTTAGCACCCTTCGCAAAACCTTGCAAAAAAGCGGTACAAACGTCTGCAGGCAATTACAAAACAGCACCCGTATACAAAATTGAAATATCCCAAAAATGACATTATTAGCTCTAATATCAATTTTGAACATTCGGTATATTTACACCTGTAAGGGTATAAAGAAAACAGAAAGCAATACAAACGTCAGCAGACGGAAACAAAACAGCGTTTACAGAATTAAAATTTCTCATAAAATGACATTATTAGCTATAACATCAATTTTAAAAATTCTGTATAATTACACCTGTATAGATACGAACAAAATGGAAAGCGGTACAAACGTCTGCAGGCAATTACAAAATAGCACCCGTATGCAGAATTGAAATATCCCAAAAATGACATTATTAGCTCTAATATCAATTTTGAACATTCGGTATATTTACACTTGTAAGGGTACAAACAAAACAGAAAGCAATACAAACGTCTGCAGACGGTAACAAAACAGCGTTTACAGAATTAAAATTTCTCATAAAATGACATTATTAGCTATAACATCAATTTTAAAAATTCTGTATATTTACACCTATAAAGATACAAACAAAACGTATAGCGGTACAAACGTCTGCAGGCAATTAAAACAGCACCCGTATACAAAATTGAAATATCCCAAAAATGACATATTAGCTCTAATATCAATTTTGAACATTCGGTATATTTACACCTGTAAGGGTATAAACAAAACAGAAAGCAATACAAACGTCTGCAGACGGTAACAAAACAGCGTTTACAGAATTAAAATTTCTCATAAAATGACATTATTAGTTGTAACATCAATTTTTAAAACTCGGTGTATTTACACCTGTAGGGGTACAAACGAAACGGAAAGCGGTACAAACGTCTGCAGGCAATTACAAAACGGCACCCGTATACAAAATTGAAATATCCCAAAAATGACATTATTAGCTCTAATATCAATTTTGAACATTCGGTATATTTACACCTGTAAGGGTATAAACAAAACAGAAAGCAATACAAACGTCTGCAGACGGTAACAAAACAGCGTTTACAGAATTAAAATTTCTCATAAAATGACATAATTAGCTGTAACATCAATTTTAAAAATTCTGTATAATTACATCTGTATAGATACGAACAAAATGGAAAGCGGTACAAACGTCTGCAGGCAATTACAAAACAGCACCCATATGCAGAATTGAAATATCCCAAAAATGACATTATTAGTGGCACTGTCCGCACTTAGCACCCTTCGCAAAACCTTGCAAAAAAGCGGTACAAACGTCTGCAGGCAATTACAAAATAGCACCCGTATGCAGAATTGAAATATCCCAAAAATGACATTATTAGCTCTAATATCAATTTTGAACATTCGGTATATTTACACTTGTAAGGGTACAAACAAAACGGAAAGCAATACAAACGTCTGCAGACGGTAACAAAACAGCGTTTACAGAATTAAAATTTCTCATAAAATGACATTATTAGCTGTAACATCAATTTTTAAAACTCGGTGTATTTACACCTGTAGGGGTACAAACGAAACGGAAAGCGGTACAAACGTCTGCAGGCAATTACAAAACGGCACCCGTATACAAAATTGAAATATCCCAAAAATGACATTATTAGCTCTAATATCAATTTTGAACATTCGGTATATTTACACTTGTAAGGGTACAAACAAAACGGAAAGCAATACAAACGTCTGCAGACGGTAACAAAACAGAGTTTACAGAATTAAAATTTCTCATAAAATGACATTATTAGCTATAACATCAATTTTAAAAATTCTGTATAATTACACCTGTATAGATACGAACAAAATGGAAAGCGGTACAAAAGTCTGCAGGCAATTACAAAACAGCACCCATATGCAGAATTGAAATATCCCAAAAATGACATTATTAGTGGCACTGTCCGCACTTAGCACCCTTCGCAAAACCTTGCAAAAAAGCGGTACAAACGTCTGCAGGCAATTACAAAATAGCACCCGTATGCAGAATTGAAATGTCCCAAAAATGACATTATTAGCTCTAATATCAATTTTGAACATTCGGTATATTTACACTTGTAAGGGTACAAACAAAACGGAAAGCAATACAAACGTCTGCAGACGGTAACAAAACAGCGTTTACAGAATTAAAATTTCTCATAAAATGACATTATTAGCTGTAACATCAATTTTTAAAACTCGGTGTATTTACACCTGTAGGGGTACAAACGAAACGGAAAGCGGTACAAACGTCTGCAGGCAATTACAAAACGGCACCCGTATACAAAATTGAAATATCCCAAAAATGACATTATTAGCTCTAATATCAATTTTGAACATTCGGTATATTTACACCTGTAAGGGTATAAAGAAAACAGAAAGCAATACAAACGTCAGCAGACGGTAACAAAACAGCGTTTACAGAATTAAAATTTCTTCATTATTAGCTGTAACATCAATTAACAAAATTCGATATATTTACACCTGTATAGATACGAACAAAATGGAAAGCGGTACAAACGTCTGCAGGCAATTACAAAATAGCACCCGTATGCAAAATTGAAATATCTCAAAAATGACTGTATAGATACGAATAAAATAGAAAGCGGTACAAGCGTCTGCAGTCAATTACAAAACAGCACCCGTATACAAAATTGAAACATCCCAAAAATGACATTATTAGCTCTAATATCAATTTTGAACATTGTTACGTCCGGGGGTGCAGTTGCGGCGTAAATTTTACGAAATTTAAATCGCGACCTACGAACTCGAACTGCGGGGCGGACTACGTCGTATTTCGGAATTACTCCGGGGATACCCACGACGACAGGTATTTCCTTTATGGTCACGGTTGCGTTTTGGGAGAAAGGGAGCGTTTCGTATAGGTTCGATTACCGACGAATCAGTCCATGTATCCGCGGAATCGTTCGAGTGAATCGTTGACGGAGTGGAAAATAGTGATTACTGTATTACCATCCGAGTCGATACGGTAGGGTTCTTCACCACGGCGGTACAGAAGGTAAGCTCGTTGGCAATGATAACAAGGGTGGTCGATGTCACGTGTTTTCGACAGTCGGTAAAAATTGCAGACTGAGCAAACGACTCCGGTCGATACGTCGCCGATAACGAGGAGATGCTTAGCGCAAGTTAACCACTCAGATTGCACGCCAATAGGTAAACGCATACGGCAATCCGTACAGAGAGCGGCACTTGTTTCCCTATTAATAAAACCGATTATTCGTTGGCAATACGGGAGGTTATTTAGGGTTTCTTCAATAGTTTCTTCCTCGGAATCATCCTCGGGGAAGAGCAAAGTGGTGGGGATGTCCAAGTGTGACGGTATTATTGGACACATAGGAGTTAATTGTTTAAACTAATGTTAGTTAAAATAAATAATTGCCATGAGGTCGATTTGAATGTTCTAACACGTTCACGAAGTTTCTAGATATTCTGGAAAGATTTAGAATTTTCCAAAGGGTTGACTGTAGGATACCTACTGCAGTTTTATGAGGGCCATAAACTGACCCTTGATAAAAAAAAAGGTTTCGCACGATTTCTCTTTTTGGGAGATGAGAAAATTTAAGGCGCGCAGAGAATATTCTGGAAACCACGTGGTAAGCTAATATTTCTAAAATTGCAAGAGAATTTATTAGTTATTATTGTTAAGTGATTCAAAAATGCGTAGACGTAGTTTCCGAAATAGATTCTTGTATTTTGCGGGTTCCCGGGCAGAAGGGAGGCTCGTGTTGTAAAGAAATATCTTGAGCACCTACCTTATTTAATTTCCAAGGAGTGGACAATGACTGGATGGCGATGATCCGGGGTACCCGCGTTGTAGAGGGTGTACAGGATGCCAGACCTTTCTGCAGATACCTTGTACGGCGTGGATCGTTGTCCGGGATGTCGTTCAATGGCACCTTGGAATTCTTGATTTCGATCGCGTGCAATTGCGTAGGCCACTCCCGTAATTTAACGTCCGCGTGATTATTATTATTATTATTAATGCTAAAAGGCACGGAGTCGCCGAACAATCTATCGTATTCCGCGTCGTTATGATAGTCGATTCCAATGAAATTAGAGAGACCACGTGTTGATTCAGTGCGATGTAGTTACGTCCGGGGATGCAGTTGCGGCGTAAATTTTACGAAATTTAAATCGCGACCTACGAACTCGAACTGCGGGGCGGACTACGTCGTATTTCGGAATTACTCCGGGGATACCCACGACGACAGGTATTTCCTTTATGGTCACGGTTGCGTTTTGGGAGAAAGGGAGCGTTTCGTATAGGTTCGATTACCGACGAATCAGTCCATGTATCCGCGGAATCGTTCGAGTGAATCGTTGACGGAGTGGAAAATAGTGATTACTGTATTACCATCCGAGTCGATACGGTAGGGTTCTTCACCACGGCGGTACAGAAGGTAAGCTCGTTGGCAATGATAACAAGGATGGTCGATGTCGCGTGTTTTCGACAGTCGGTAAAAATTGCAGACTGAGCAAACGACTCCGGTCGGTACGTCGCCGATAACGAGGAGATGCTTAGCGCAAGTTAACCACTCAGATTGCACGCCAATAGGTAAACGCATACGGCAATCCGTACAGAGAGCGGCACTTGTTTCCCTATTAATAAAACCGATTATCCGTTGGCAATACGGGAGGTTATTTAGGGTTTCTTCAATAGTTTCTTCCTCGGAATCATCCTCGGGGAGGAGCAAAGTGGTGGGGATGTCCAAGTGTGACGGTATTATTGGACACATAGGAGTTAATTGTTTAAACTAATGTTAGTTAAAATAAATAATTGCCATGAGGTCGATTTGAATGTTCTAACACGTTCACGGAGTTTCTAGATATTCTGGAAAGATTTAGAATTTTCCAAAGGGTTGACTGTAGGATACCTACTGCAGTTTTATGAGGGCCATAAACTGACCCTTGATAAAAAGAAAGGTTTCGCACGATTTCTCTTTTTGGGAGATGAGAAAATTTAAGACGCGCAGAGAATATTCTGGAAACCACGTGGTAAGCTAATATTTCTAAAATTGCAAGAGATTTATTAGTTATTATTGTTAAGTGATTCAAAAATGCGTAGACGTAGTTTCCGAAATAGATTCTTGTATTTTGCGGGTTCCCGGGCAGAAGGGAGGCTCGTGTTGTAAAGAAATATCTTGAGCACCTACCTTATTTAATTTCCAAGGAATGGACAATGACTGGATGGCGATGATCCGGGGTACCCGCGTTGTAGAGGGTGTACAGGATGCCAGACCTTTCTGCAGATACCTTGTACGGCGTGGATCGTTGTCCGGGATGTCGTTCAATGGCACCTTGGAATTCTTGATTTCGATCGCGTGCAATTGCGTAGGCCACTCCCGTAATTTAACGTCCGCGTGATTATTATTATTATTATTAATGCTAAAAGGCACGGAGTCGCCGAACAATTTATCGTATTCCGCGTCGTTATGATAGTCGATTCCAATGAAATTAGAGAGACCACGTGTTGATTCAGTGCGATGTAGTCGTGCTGTTATACGCCGTAGTTGATTCTTTCTTCCTGCACGGCGTGTTTTAGGCATTATAAAATTTAAACATTCTGAACGTCGTTTCGCTTCTGCAATAACTAACGTGCGGCGGTCCTCACTGTTCGTTGTTGCTTTCGGCGAGAGATTATGAGCGGTTCGTCCTCTCTGAATAATCACTACGAGGTTCAAGAAATATTTCTATGTTATAGAATAGTAATTTGTTAGGAATGGATTATTTGACGCGTGTTTTAGGCATTGTAAAATTTAAACGTTCTGAACGTCGTTTCGCTTCTGCAATAATTAACGTGTGGCGGTCCTCACTGTTTGTTGTTGCTTTCGGCGAGAGATTATGAGCGGTTCGTCCTCTCTGAATAATCACTACGAGGTTCAGAAAATATTTCTATGTTATAGAATAATAATTTGTTAGGAATGGATTATTCGGCGTGTGCAGGCGAGAGAATTCGAGATGCGTTGTAGAAATAATATAGGCTTGGAGATACACGAGGTTGGAACTAATTTAGAATGAATTTAGAATATATATATATAATACTTTTATTCTAGTATAACACTACGAGTAATACAAAGTATCTAAGTTAAATTTTAGAGTTAGAATCTTAGAGTTTAAAGTTAGAATTAGAGTCTTAGAATTAGAATTAGAATCTTAGAGTTAGAATTTTAGAATTCGGAGAGAGTCTTAAAGGTGACTGCTCTGCTTGACGGCGCGATTAGAACTGAGCTCCTCTGGGCTCGCTCTGAGGTCCTTCGGTTTTCGGCAGCTCGGTTGCGGCGGCCGAGAGTGGGGGAACTCTCTAGAGTAGGGAGTTGCCGTGGTAGGGAAGTTCCCAGGTGCTGCGGAGCGCCGCGCTCAGGCACTAGGCGGAGTTAGATGTCATGGCCGGCATTGGCGCGCATTTCGAACGGTGTTATAAGAACTTAGAATTATTTTGCATAAGAGTGAAAAAATTTAAGTAGCCGGACGTGACACCTCCCCCCTTAGAAGAGAAAGTTGGACCATGTCTAACTTTTCCAGTTCTATATCATAGTGGGTATAATTTTATTTATGCTTAATGTTAAGGTTAACACTTTCTTATTTCTTAGTGGTGAACGAGTCTATACCTCTTCGTTGAGGAGGTTGCGCAATTCTTTATAATTTACATGCGTTTCACTTTTCACTTTTTGTATTGGTGGGGAGTCTTCTTCTTGTGAGGGGGGGGCTAGGGGTGTTGATTCTTCCTGTACGGGTAGTGGTCCCAGTGGTGGTTGCTTCCTTTTGTTATTTTGTCCTCCGTCGGCCGGTCTTCCCATGTGTAATAATATGTTCGTGACTGATGTCCATACGGCTCCCAGGAGGTATAGGCTCCATCCGTAAACGGAGTGAAGCGCGTAGCCATGGATCAGTGTGTCTATTATTAATTTGGCAAGTCGTGCGACGACAAAGATGCCCAGCACTCCGGCGCTGGCGGATCCGAAGCTTATGAAACCTTTCCATAAGCGTGCTCCCGTGTTTTCTGCTAGCTTGTCGAGTGTTTTCTCGTCTAGCAGGTTTAGCATGGATAGACTTCCTGTGGGGACTTCGTGTCCCATTGCTCCCCTGGCGATCGTGTTGAGCATTGAGGGTTTTTCCATCGGGAACATGATGTGGTCGCGCAGACGATCCAGGTCTTCGCTGGTGTAAATGCCGCTGGAGGCGAGCGAGTCAGGGCTTACGTATCTCCATGACGGCTTGGTCAACGGCTGGATTGTCGGAGGTGCGATTGACTCCACTGGTTTCGGTGTCAGTCGGTACCATATGTTGTGCACTTGGTACATCGCTGGTAGGAGTTCGTTGCAGTCTCTGAGTGTTCCAGATTTTGTGAGTATTTTTGATCTGGGTAATAGGAAAAGGGATTTATTCTGGTGGGTGACGGGAAGCTCGTTGTAGCAATTGTCGACGGGTCGTACTCGGCATTCCACAGGTACGCATTTGATGAGGTGGATAACCTCGCCAGCTGTAATGGCGGTGTACCCTGGTGATTTCATAATTCTGTGCGCCATCTCGTCTGGTGCAATGCTTGCAAGGGAGAGAGCGTTGAGCAGGATTTGTCTCTCTAGGGCGCATTTCTGTTCCATTATGTCTCTGTATAGTTGTGATAGCTGTGTTCTGAGGTGTTTTTCTACGTAAATAAACTTGGAGTTTACGTACGAGAAAATATCAAGATTGTCGATTTTGATTTTTGAACGACCTTTGAACACGCGTCCTGGCTGCGTTTCGAGGACGCAGAGCTTGGGGTGCTCAGTTCGCAGGAGTTTATATCCACAGATGTTTGTCTCGGTTGTGCGTGCCAGCGCGAACGTGGTATCTTGTGTCGTTACCGTGTAGACCGTTGGGGAGTCCTTATGCGATGATTTCGGTGATAAGCGATGTGCCAATCCTTCGTATAGGACATCGTATCGGCCGAAATGGCAATTGTCGGCAGGTAACACCGACCAGTATGTGGAGGCTCCGTCTGCGTCGTTGCATTCTCCTGTTGTCACGGGGCAGCGAACACCTGAGGGGAGTATTACCTCGTTAGTGTTGTGTTTAACGGGTAACTCCAGCTTCCGGGTAGTGATCCGTATTGAGGCTTGGACGATTGCGTTATCCCAGGTGCCGTACGGATCGCTGTATTGAGTCCCGCTACATCCTCCGTCGGTTTTTACGGAACCTGCGAATGTTACTGCGCGCAGATTGGTAGCGTTTGGTTTAATGTCGGAGAGATGTCCGTTTAATCCTAAGGAGATGGTTCCCGTTTCGTGCAGTTTTCTACAAGTATCGGCCGATGTTTCGTGAATGTATTCGCGTCTGCCGTTATGTACGGCAGATATGTGTGAGTGCATCCCACAGTAATAGACAGTTCGGTCGACTTCAATTTTGCACTGGATTCCTGATGTGTGCTCGAATTCGCTCAACTGTAGCAATTGTACGTAGACCTCTTCCTTCTTTGGCTCGATGTCGTCGACTTTGCATTCTTCTATGTCCAATAGTGAGAGCGTAGTGATATTTAAACCGCGGCCTCCACAGTCGTACCCTATTAGCCCATTAGAGGTTAGGGCTAACAGTGCGATTGCAGTTAGTATGCTTGCGTAGGCCTTCATTCTGTCGTGGTTGGCTGGTTACTGGCCCGTCCTCCGTCGGGGTGTCCGAGATATAATCATCTTCGGAGTGGGGGTATTCCGGGGTAGGGGCTTGATGTGGCGAGGGTTTTAGCTTATCCATATGTACAATTCTAAACCTATTATTACTTATAGCTAACTTAACATTATGGTTTTTTAGGATTTGTATAATTTTATAGGGGCCTGTATATTGGTCGGATAGTTTCCCCTTTTTGGGTTCTTTTAATAGATATACGTTATCTCCTACCTTAAATTCCTTTACATTTAGTTTCCTATCGTAATATTTCTTAGATCTAATCTTAGCTTCTATTAAATTTTCGCGCGCGTTATCTTGTACGTCGCGGATTCTAGAGAACAATTCTCGAAGATAATGCGAGTATGTTTCGTTTTCTTCATTCTCTAGTGGCGGATCGTTGGAGGGGACACGCGCTATTTTGCCGAATATAAGTTCGTGCGGAGTGTATCGCGTGCCTTCGTGTACACTAGTGTTATATGAGAACGTAGCTAACTTCAAAAATTGATCCCATTCGCGGTTTTTATTAACATATTGTTTAAGGTATTCCCATAGTACATGGTGGGATCTTTCAATCGAACCATTCGATTGCGGTCTATAAGCTGTAGTTTTATATTGCTTAATTCTAAACTTACGTGCTATATGTGACCCTTGGTCAGTTAACCAAGCTATAGGAGCGCCGTATATACATATGAATTCGTTAGTGAGTGCATCGGCTACGTCGGTTGCGGATGCGTGCTTCAATGGAATGGCTAGTGAATACTTAGTTAAAAGGTCCTGTATGGTAAGAATGTATGTATTTCCTAAAGAAGTTGTAGGAAGAGGTCCCATTATATCCATTGAGATTTTATCAAATGCTGTGCCTGGCGTATCTGTAAGCACCATTGGTTGTTTAGTTTTTACTCTTACTAATTTTTTCAGTTGACAATCTTTACATTT
>NW_028141267.1:0-112948 GCF_030444845.1 Prenolepis imparis
AAGCAGTGGTATCAACGCAGAGTACTCGCACACACTTGTATATAATTGTAGATAGTAGTTGCAAGATTATACTTTATTGTAATTAGTTGTATAACTCGCTTATTGTTTGTAAATGTTTCAAATAGTGTTGTAGTCGATATAATCGGCGGGAGACGATTTGGCAAATCGTTCGATATTGCGACTCACCGTATCGGTGCTGCCATCGGTTGCCGCCGGCGATATCAAAATTGTCACGCAGGACGAAATTACTGCCTCATGGCTTATCCTTTCCAGCGAGAAAGGCACTTGCCCACGGCGCCGTGAAGAGAGCGGACGGACTTCAACACGCTCCGCACTATAATACACTCTCTCTCTCTATCTTCTACTTGGATGGCTCTCACTATCTCTATCTTCTAACTGCTGATTGCCTGCTAGCTTGCCTGCTTGCCGCTAATTATTGCACTCTATGCATGAAGGTTGGATTGCATAAGGGAAGACCGGATACGATCGAATTCCGAAGCAGGCCATAAATCGATGAGAGGACTCCACGTGCCTTGTCACGAAATCTTAGACAATAAGCTACGACACGACAAATTTTGTCCAACGACGAAATTCTCTCGACAAGCGAATCAAATATCGAGGACTTATCTACTAGAACGAAAGTCGAGCTCTTAAGCTCTTCCGCAATATGGTTCTCCGAATTATACTGCGGTTCGATTCGAGACTTGAATTCAAGTAACCAAGTGGGACCATTCCACCAAAGATCACAATTTATTAATTGTTGAGGAGTCAATCCTCGTGAGCACGGGTCTGCAGGATTTGAATCCGTGCTGACGTGACCCCATGCTGAGATCGATATGTTCTCCTGGATCTGCGCAACACGATTTCGCACAAATGTTTTCCATCTATGAGGAGCAGAACGAATCCAATGTAAGGCGACCATCGAATCCGACCAGGCATATATCGCGTCCAATTCAACCCGTTCAGGGAGAACCTGTTTCACATACATAAGCAATTCAGACAACAAAAGCGCAGCACACAATTCTAGTCGAGGCAATGTGATAGCCTTGAGAGGGGCCACCCTCGACCTTCCAGCAAGAAGACGAACGTGTACGTCGTCCGCTGCAACAATCCGCAAATACACCACCGCTCCGTATCCCCGTTCACTAGCATCGCAGAATCCATGAAGCTCCCTGCGAATCACACAATTCATCGCAATGAATCGAGGGATTCTCAATGCTGTTAAGGCGGTCAACTCGGCTCTGTATGTTTCCCATCGATCGCGAATCTCTAGCGGGGGTTCATCGTCCCAATCCAAGCCGAGAGTCCACAATCTCTGAATCAATCGCTTCGCTGCAAATGTAAGCGGCGTCAAAAAACCGAGAGGATCAAAAATACGAGCCAATTCGGAAAGAATCGAGCGTTTCGTACAGCTGCGATTCAACGGATTAACCTGAAATCCGAAACTATCCGAGTTAGAGTACCATCGAAGGCCTAAAATCTTGAGAAACTGACCGTCTGCTGAATCGAAAGACAACATTGAATTCAAGCACTGCTCTGGATCGAGACCGTCAAGTGCCGCAGGATGACTGCTGGCCCATTTTCTCAAATCAATACCCGCACTCCAAAGCAGCGACTGTAATTGTTGGCGCAGTTCTCGCGCCTCCTCTATCGAATGGACACTAATAACAAGATCGTCTACGTAAAGAGATGACTGTAACGCAGCAGCAGCCAGAGGATAAGTATCCTTGCCTTCCTTTGCCAACTGCAGCAAACATCTAATCGCGAGATACGGTGAGGGCGCGATACCGAACGTGACTGTTTTTAACCGATAGTCTGCTATCGAATCAGATTCCGAGAACCTCCAAACTATTCTTTGGTAGTCGCGCTGAGTCGGATCGATCCAAATTTGACGAAATATCTGTTTGACATCGGCGATCAGAGCTACGCTTCCCATGCGAAATTGCCATGATATCCTGCTGTAACTTCGGGCCACTGAGAAGCGTTTCGTTTAACGACAGGCCATTGAAACATTTCGACGAAGCATCAAAAACCACGCGTAATTTTGTGGTAGCGCTATCTAATTTTATAACTCCATGGTGCGGTAGGTAATGAACCCGGCCGTCTACCGGAAAAGGCTGATTAACAAGTTCCATGTGACCAGAATTGAGATAATCACGCATGAATTGGTGATAATTTGATCTGAATTCGTCGTCTGACCGAAATCTACGCTCCAACGAACGGAGTCTCCTAATAGCTATCATTCGCGAATCACTAAAGCACGGTGTTTCTCCCGCAAAGGGGTACGAAACTACAAATCGACCTGAAGTATCCCTCTGAGTAGTCTGCGAAAACAACTGCTCGCAATGTTCATCCTCTCCAGACGCCGCTCGATTCGGAACATCCTCCACTTGCCAGAATTTGTTTAGCGTGGCGTCGATCGACTCAAGAACGGTGACAAATGAATGTACCGGTCGCGGAGTTGAGGGGAACACTGCACCTGTCAAGACCTATCCAAAGACGGTATTAAAGGCGTCTGGCTCTCCCTCCTCCCCCCCTTGCGATGACCTTCACGCAACAATGAAACGAAATTCTCGGCTCCTATTAGGATGTCGATTGAACCGGATACGTGATATCCTGGATCGGCAAGAGTTAAGCCTTTAAGGTGGCTCCAAGGTTTAGCTTCAAAGCCGCAATTAGGTAGCTGAGACGAGATGCACGAAAGAATCGTTGTCGTGATTGGTATACGAACGTCTTCTCGATTGCTAACGCGAAGCACGAAAGAAGTACTGCCTCTAGTAGTCGCCGCCCTTGCATCATTTAACGCCACCCCCCGCTTATGCGTGCGAGGAAAACCTCCCCTCTGCAGACAACTTTCGGTGATAAAATTGGACTGACTGGCGCAGTCCAAGAGAACGCGAACCGGCAGCGGATTATGATGCACATCCAGAATCTCGGCTCTAACGGTAGACAAGAGTACTATCGGAGTAGAGTGCGCAATACTAGTGAGTGCAACCGAGGAACTCGAGGCATTCGAGCCCGTCGATACTGCGCTATTTGCCTCTGAAGCGGCTGAAGCGACTGCCTGCGAAGTCGAAAGGTTCCGATCGAAATGCAAAAGAGTATGATGCTTAGCATTACATTTTCGGCAAGTCCAGTGAGAAGGGCAATCCGCCAGACGATGACCTGCACGGAGACAATTAAGACACAGCCTCAATTCCTTCACCTTGTAGTGGCGTTTGTCTGCAGAAAGCTTTAGGAAGCCAGGGTATTTGGCAATGACATGCGAATCCTTGCACATGAGACACGACACCGCATTCGTTACAAACGAAGAGACGGCGGAAGAAGACTTCGAATCCGCGCCCTTTACATTTTTGTTCGCGGCTCGATTAGTAACGCTCTCACCAACCGGCATCGATGCGAATACCTGAATATATTCCAAAAGAAAATCGACAAGCTGTTTGCATCGCGGAATTTCTTCCTTCCTATGTTCCGATTCAAACTTCTCGCGCAAAGAAGGTGTGAGTTTATCCAATAGAACATTTAAGAGGATAAAGTCCCAGGACTCGGTGGGAAACTGCATTAGATTCTGTTCAAGATTGCAATAATCTATTCGCTTTAATTTTATATCTGTTATAATATTCCGTTATTATATTTAATTTTATAGCTGTTATAATATTTCGCGGTCAAATAAATAGAAGAAAAAAGTTCACCTAGCTAGGAATACGTAGGTAATAAATTATTGAGGCAATTAAAATGTCAACAACAAATAACAAATACGCAACGGATACCGCACTGAGTCACAACTATCGACGTCGCGAAAGACATGCGCAAACTGTTCACGTGACTCCCAAGGGCCAATCGATAGAACAATCGATTGCCTCGCGCATGTCAGGCCCGTGCCTAATCCGCGCGGATCGCGAGGCAGCCAATGGCGCTAGGCGCCCTTGCATCACCTCAACAACTCAAATTTTGCTGTAAATTAATTGGCGCATGGTGACGTGAAGAGCTCCAGCACCGAGAGGATAGAAGAAGCGCCGACAAAAGTTTTGGCGCCTTATCTCAGTATATCGCAGTCAAACCGCATATCGCATCTCCGCTTATTATTAAACCGCAAATTCGTTGACGACCACCGCTTACCATTGTACTTTGATTTTGATCACTCACTCTGAAACTTGATTAATTTTGTGTATTAGTATTGTGCGTGTATAATTTTTGTTAACCAGTCAATTTAATTTGATTAAACTTTGATACATAAAAACCTGACTTATTTTCTACGCGAGGCGCGTTCTCGAACATATTTTTGGTCCTTCGAGCCGGATCGCGTCGTCGCGCCGGCACCCGCAAGTTCGTGAGCGTGACTTTTCGAGTGAAGTGAGTGTCCGCCAAAGTCGAGTGCGAGCATCAATGATGGATGTGGCCACGCTGATTGACTCTCAACGCGAGATCCAAGTCCGCATCTCACGCTCGGTGGATTACCTCAGGAAACTGGACAACGCCAACATCACCGCCAGTGCCGTCACCACACGCACCAGAATCGTCGATCAGTTGTGGACGAAATTTGAGGCTCAACATGACCTCATTCGCGCGGCCCTGAAAGACAAATTTATTGAAAGCGATTATGAGCTGCATGAAGATACAGAGAACCTCTACGTGGCGCAGCGGAGCCTGCTGGATGGCTACGCCGAACTATTCCGGGAGCCGCTCGTGCGTCCAACTCACGATGTCGCATCGAAGTCCTCGCTGCCGCGCATCAAGGTGCCGCCGTTCTCGGGCACCTATGCTGATTGGCCATCCTTCCGAGATCTCTTCCTCTCCGTCGTCGGGGACAACGCGTCGATTTCAAACATCGAGCGTTTTCACCACCTCCGCTCAAGTGTGACAGGTCAGGCTGAAAAATTAATTCGATCATTGCCTGTCACCGGTGATAATTATGATCGTGCTTGGGCAATGCTATGCAAACACTACGACAACAAGAGGGAAATTATCCGCTCCAACTTTGCCACGTTCATGGCCGTGCCAAAGATGAAGGGAGATACCGCTGATGAGCTGAGCCGCATTCACAATGCCGTCACCACCGCCGTCAACGCACAGGAGAGCATCGGTCGTCCAATCAACACTCACGGGATGGACCTCTTTAATCACCTGGTCGCTGAATTATTTGACTCAACCACTCGCCTGGAGTGGGAGTCGTCCACTTCAGGGTCCGCCGAACCGCCACAACACGAGATACTTCTCGACTTCATTAGCCGACGGATTCTGACCCTCAACGCCGCACGACCAAAGGGTGTCCACAAGAACTCAGGAGACGGTTCGCGGGCCGCCAAATCACACGTCGCGAAGCAAGGATCAACTTCACCACAATGCGCACTGTGCCACGAGAAACACGCACTGATGACGTGCCGCGACTTCAAGGCCAAGACCGCTGTCGAACGGAGAACGTTTGTTGAAACAAACAAACTATGCTTTAATTGCCTGGGAAATCACTTTCTCTCACGATGCCAGTCGAAGAAGAACTGTCTGTCTTGCAACGCACGTCACCACACCATGCTGCACGGCGCACAACCTGCACCTTCACCGGCTGCGGCAACCACATCTGCCAACGCACTAGCCACTACACTGGCCACTAGGCATCAGAGTGACGATCGAAAAGTCATCCTCCTGGCAACTGCACGCGTGAATATCGCCGACCGACATGGATCGCCTCACGCCGTGCGAGCACTGATCGACCAAGGCTCCGAATTGTCCATCATATCGGAGACGCTGGCTCAACGACTGCGTCTGCCTCGATCCTATTCGGAGCTGTCTATCTTTGGCATCGGAGGAGCTCGTCCAGGGTCTACTCGCGGCAAGGTCACACTGAACATCAGCTCGAATGTGACCACCGCCGAGTTCTCCGTGGTGGCGTACGTGCTGCCGCGCCTCTCCATCGAACAAGGTCCCGCCTCAAGGGATAGACACTGCTGGCCTCACATTCAAGGCCTCCAGCTGGCCGACCCGCGCTTTCTGGACGACGACCCAGCGGAGCTACTCCTGGGAGTAGAAGTCTGCTCCCTCATCATCGAGGAAGGAGTGCGCAAGGGCGGACCGGAGATGCCAATCGCCCAGCGAACCATCCTTGGATGGATCCTGTCCGGGGGCTCCAATGCAGCAGCAACCGACGGTCCCCGTCGCACGTTCCAGTGCACCGCCGACCACGACCTAGCCGACCTGGTTCGACGATTCTGGGAGCAGGAGAGAGAGCCGACATCAATCGCCCCGCTTACCCCCGACGAGGACAGGTGCGAGGAGCTCTTCGTGCGTACTTGCAAACGCACGGCCGCAGGAAGATACATGGTGAGACTGCCATTTTCATCACCGCCAACGACGCTCAAGGAAACTCGTCTGCCATCGGAACGCCTCCTGAGAGCGATGGAGCGGAAGGGCCGCCAAGATCGTTGCTTTGGTGACCTCTACCGAGGATTCATGCGGGAGTATGAGGACCTGCAACACATGGAGATAGTCAGCACGCCGACAACCACTTCCAGTCTCAAGTGCTACTTACCGCACCACGGGGTCCTCAAGGAATCGAGCACCACCATGAAGCTCAGGGTCGTGTTCAACGGGTCTCAACGCATACGGTCCGGCGAATCCCTGAATTCCCATCTTCTCACTGGTGCAAATCTCCTACCAGCACTCGCCGACGTGTTACTTCGATGGCGGTGGCACCGGTACGCCTTCGTCACAGACATCGAGAAAATGTACCGCCAAATTCTTGTTCATCCCGAGGACTGTCGCTTCCAGACAATATTGTGGCGCCACAACGACGCTGACGACATCCACGAATACGAGCTGAAGACGGTGACGTACGGACTGGCGTGTGCACCGTTCCTCGCCATCAGAACGTTACGACAACTCGCAACAGACGAAGAGGCACGTTTTCCTCACGGTGTCAGAGCACTACGTCGTGATTGTTACGTCGACGACGTGGTCACTGGTGCGGACAACCTAGCGGACGCAGTCAACCTCCAGACGGAGTTGCGCAACCTCTGCATGGCGGGCGGATTTCCGTTGAGAAAGTGGGCCTCGAACGAAGAAGTCCTCAAGGGAATCCCGCAAGACCATCGACTCCCACGCTCATCGCATTCATGGGAAGTTGAGGGCCACTCCACTCTGGGTCTTCGGTGGCATCCTCAAGACGACTGGTTCTCAGTCGTTATACATCCGCGCACAATCAGCGACTTCACAAAAAGACGGGTCCTCGCCGATACTGCATGGCTCTTCGATCCGATGGGCTGGCTCGCGCCTGTCGTGATCCCAGCAAAAATCCTGATCCAGACGACGTGGCTTCAGCAACTGGCTTGGGACACTCCACTACCTGACAAGGACGCTCAACGCTGGCAACAATTATTGAGCCAGCTTCCTCTTCTCGACCACATACGTGTGACCCGTTGGCTCGGCACTGGAATCGACCTCTCAAATCTGCAGCTTCACGGCTTCGCCGACGCATCAGAGCGAGGATACGCCGCTGTTGTCTACCTCCGCAGCACTGAAAAGAACGAAGCGTCAGTCAAGCTGTTGATGGCGAAGTGCAAGGTCGCACCGGTCAAGCAAGTGTCGTTGCCTCGCCTTGAACTCTGCGCCGCCGCTTTACTTACCAGCCTCACACTACATGTTCGCAACACTCTCGATCTTGCAGCTACACCAGTACATCTATGGTCCGATTCGAAGGTCACGCTCCATTGGATCCACGGACACGCCACACGCTGGAAGACCTTCGTCGCCAACAGGGTGGCTCACATCCAGACGCAACTCCCAGACGCTCAGTGGAGACACGTGACCGGGAAGGACAACCCTGCGGACTGTGCATCACGAGGCATTACTCCTAGCGAACTGCTCAACCACTCGTTGTGGTGGACGGGACCTACCTGGCTAATCAAGGGAGAGGCTGCTTGGCCCAGCTCAGAAATGGAGGCTCCAGAGGATGATCTTCCTGAACGAAGAGCCACCAGCTTAGCGACCAAGGGACACATCGCCGTCGAACCAGAACTTCTCCTCCGGTTCCCAACGCTGCATCGTCTGCTGCGAGTCACAGCCTGGTGTTGTCGCTGGATCAACATTGCGAAGCATCGTGTCACCCGCCTGCCGCTGCACCCGGACGAGTTGGATGCCGCACTGTTTCGTTGGCTTCGAGTGGTGCAACCTCTTCATTTCCCAGACGAGATAGTTGCTGTCAAGGCTGGACGCACCTGTCCACCACGTAGTTCACTGGCAAGGTTGAGTCCACTCCTCGACGATCAAGGTGTACTGCGGGTAGGAGGACGTCTCAAACACGCACTGCTGCCGCATGATGAGAAGCACCCGATGATAATCCCGCCGACCTCCTGGTTGACTCGACTCTTAATTGAATCCTGCCACCGTCGGACTCTGCACGGAGGTGTACAGCTGACGCTCGGCCTGCTCCGGCTTCGTTTCTGGGTGCCACGTGGGAGGACCGTCGTCAAGCAGCAGCTGCACCGCTGTGTGACCTGCACTCGATGGAGAGCAACCGCACCACAACCTCCAATGGGCAACCTCCCTCGCGACAGGGTGACACCAACTCGGCCATTCCTCAGCACCGGTCTGGATTACGCGGGACCGATCCTCATCCGGACCAGCAAGGGCCGTGGACACCGCGCTCACAAGGGATACGTAGCTGTCTTCATCTGTTTTTGGTCGAAGGCCATTCATCTTGAAGTTGTTTCAGATTACTCTTCTGAGGCCTTCATCGCCGCCCTCCGTCGTTTCGTCTCCCGCCGAGGACTGTGCACCGACCTGTATAGTGACTGCGGCACAACGTTCATCGGGACAGACCGCACGTTGCGCGAGCTCTTCAACGCATCGTCAGCCGAAGGTCGCGGTATCGCCCTCGCTGCCACTGCTCAAGGAATCCGTTGGCATTTCAACCCGCCAGCGGCACCGCACTTCGGTGGTCTGTGGGAGGCTGCCGTGAAGTCGACCAAGTTTCACCTCCGTCGGGTGATCGGGGAGACCACCCTCACATTCGAGGAGTTGAGCACGCTCCTCACCCAAATCGAGGCCTGTCTTAACTCTCGTCCGTTGCAGGCGCTCTCAGACGACCCTGACGACGTCTCGGCACTGACACCCGGTCACTTCCTCATCGGGGCGCCACTTCTCGCTGTGCCCGAGCCATCGATGACCGGCCAACGTGAAAGCACATTATCACGATGGCGTCATTTGCAGTTGATGAGAGAACACTTTTGGAATCGATGGTCCAGTGAATACATCCACGGACTAACCACACGACCCAAGTGGCTCAAGGACGAGGTCGCACCCCGTGTCGGCGATCTCTGCCTCATACGCTCCGAGGTCACTCCTCCGAGTCGATGGCCTCTCGCCCGAATAACGAAGCTGCATCCCGGAGACGACGGCATTCTGCGCGTGGTCACCGTCCGGACCTCTACCTCCGAGCTCGTGCGCCCACTCGTAAAAATCGTGCTGCTTCCCTGCGTTGAAGCAGAAATCGCGACCACCGACACATGACACCGCACATCACACACTCGACACACCTCACTCACTATCTCACTCACACTTTACATCCACATCACTACAGAACACATCGGAACGCATTGCATTCGGCACTAATTGTTGTACACGGCCACTGTAACCCATATTCACTACCGACACGTGAGTTACACACCGCGACTCAGCTGATTCAACGTGACACGCGATCACCACGTGTGTCGTAACACGCAGCCGCGCCGCTATCATCAACGACCAATAAGGTGCGACCCGCGACCGGAAATTATTAGCGTCTTATTTTGTCACGACGTAACAAGGCGGGCGGGATGTTCAAGATTGCAATAATCTATTCGCTTTAATTTTATATCTGTTATAATATTCCGTTATTATATTTAATTTTATAGCTGTTATAATATTTCGCGGTCAAATAAATAGAAGAAAAAAGTTCACCTAGCTAGGAATACGTAGGTAATAAATTATTGAGGCAATTAAAATGTCAACAACAAATAACAAATACGCAACGGATACCGCACTGAGTCACAACTACCGACGTCGCGAAAGACATGCGCAAACTGTTCACGTGACTCCCAAGGGCCAATCGATAGAACAATCGATTGCCTCGCGCATGTCAGGCCCGTGCCTAATCCGCGCGGATCGCGAGGCAGCCAATGGCGCTAGGCGCCCTTGCATCACCTCAACAACTCAAATTTTGCTGTAAATTAATTGGCGCATGGTGACGTGAAGGGCTCCAGCACCGAGAGGATAAAAGAAGCGCCGACAAAAGTTTTGGCGCCTTATCTCAGTATATCGCAGTCAAACCGCATATCGCATCTCCGCTTATTATTAAACCGCAAATTCGTTGACGACCGTCGCTTACCATTGTACTTTGATTTTGATCACTCACTCTGAAACTTGATTAATTTTGTGTATTAGTATTGTGCGTGTATAATTTTTGTTAACCAGTCAATTTAATTTGATTAAACTTTGATACATAAAAACCTGACTTATTTTCTACGCGAGGCGCAGAACGTTCTCGAACAGATTCAATGCTCGAACGTTTTCATTAAAGATATCCAACAGTTTGCGCAAGGCATCAGCAGAGTCCACCTTCAATGGTTTTGCATTCACCAGAGAATGCCAGTAATGAGTAGCGAGCTTCCGTTTATTCTGATAACGACCGATTAACATGTCGTAAGCAATAGGGTAATGTTCAGGAGAAAGCGGCAAATTTTTTACAACGTTAAGTGCATCTCCGGATAACGATGCCACCAATTACTGATACTTCTCGATAGCCGAGAGTTGAGCATTCCCATGAATCGACGTGTTGTACAAGGCAATAAACGAAGGCCACGATGCAAGCTCTCCCGAAAAACGAGGCAACGAAATTTTGGGAAGTTTCACCTTAGAAGGTGTCGAAACCGGCGTTGTCGGACGAGGCGCAAGGTTCATCGTATAATATATCTAACTGCAACTCATGTACTCCAACATCAAATACCAACCACAGATGATGGACCAATTAACACTCGTCAATAAAGATTCCCGCAACTACATAAAGAAGAAATAAACAAGCAGGTAGAGTAACTGTTAGAAGGAGGCATCGTAAAACCCTCACAATCGCCATACAATACGCCCATATGGATCGTGCCGAAGAAAGAGGACTCCAAAGGAAACAAGCGCTGGAGAATGGTCCTCGACTTTCGGGCTTTAAACGACAAGACCATCGGAGACGCATATCCATTACCTAACATCGTAGATATATTAGATCAATTAGGGGGCGCGCAATATTTCTCTGTATGCGATTTAGCATCTGGATTTCATCAGATAAAAATGGATCCTGCTGACAATCACAAAACTGCATTCACTACTCCCTTCGGTCACTACGAATTCGATCGAATGCCTTTTGGATTAAAAAACGCTCCTGCAACATTTCAGCGCCTAATGGATTTAGTATTAACAGGATTACAGGGCGAAGAATTATTTGTTTATATGGACGACATTGTTATTTATGCTACTTCCTTAGAAGAACACGAACGAAAATATAACGCATTAATAGAACGACTTCGTGAAGCTAATTTAAAACTACAACCTGATAAATGTGAATTTTTAAAAACCGAAGTAACTTATTTGGGACAAGTAATTGGCAGAGATGGAGTGAAACCAGATTCGAAAATATTAGAGGCAGTACATAAATTTCCCCGACCGAAAACCCTAAGGAACATTAAGCAATTTTTGGGACTTGCCGGATATTACCGGCGCTTTATTCCAAATTTCTAAACTAGCAAAACCGTTAACAAATTTATTAAAAAACGACACTCGTTTCGAATGGACATCAATTCAAGAAGAATCCTTTGAGATATTAAAACAAAAACTATTTGAAGAACCAGTACTACAATACCCTGACTTCTCTCGACCATTTATTTTAACTACGGATGCGTCAGGTTTAGCCGTAGGAGGAATACTCTCACAAAGGGAAATAAACAAGGACAGACCTATCGCATACGCTTCCAGAACACTCACGGACGACGAAACGAAATACGACACTTACGAAAAGGAAGCACTAGCCATAATATATTGCGTTAAACACTTCAGACCATACTTATATGGAAGAAAATTCACCCTAGTTACAGATCATAAACCTTTAATGTGGTTTAAAAACGCGCAAGACGCAAATATGAAAATACTTCGCTGGAGATTAAAATTAGCAGAATACGATTACGACGTTGTTTATAAGGCAGGAAAAACTAACGTAAATGCGGACGCATTATCAAGAAACCCAGTAGACCTTGAAGAAATTGATTGCAAAATAATAAAAGAACGAAAAACTTTAAATCCAAATAATCCAGAAGATGCAGAAATCATTTCCAGAATGCTGGAAGAAACCGATGACGAAGAAGAAGAAGACGACGATTTTCAACTATATCTGTCGGATACTGAAGAAATTGAAGAACCGATATTCGAAGAAGATCCCCCTGATAATAACGCTGATTCTATACCTTTTACCCCCGAAGAACTAAACGAACCTCCTGCGTCACAAACTATCGAAAAAGCGCTAATACATGATCCTCCAAAACAAAACAGAATGCAAACAAGAAGTCAGACGACCAAACGAAATATTAAGAAAAATAATGAAAATAACAATAAAAACAATACTGAAAAGATAGAAGAAAGAAACGATCCGCCAGACAAAGATCAGGATAACAAGGAAACAGATGGAAAAGAAAAGGAAGAAAGCGATGACGACGAAGAAGTAATTATCAATAAAAATTTAAAATCAAGAAAAATAAAAATAAAACCTACTATCATTGAGAATAAAATAATTAAAAGCAACGTTATAGATTCTCGCGAACTATTATTTCTGTGAAAAGACAATGTCGCGTATTTTGTCGACATTTACGGAAAACCTTTAGACTCAGGATCTGAAAAACTCTTCGAAAGAAACGAACTCCCGAATATAGGACCCCTGGAGTTAGGTAAAGCGAAAATAAAATACAAAACCCACTACCACATAGTCTTACCCATCAGTGAGACGGAACGAGAAGGCCCCACAGTGACTCTCAACCAAATTATCGCGGTCATACACGACTTACGAAATTTGACTGAAAATTTAAATTTAGAAACACTCAGCATTGCAAAAACAGAAATTATCAACAACGTTCCATGGAATAATATCATATCGCAACTGCAATTAAGATTCATTAATTCCACTACCAAAATAATCATTTGCAACGGACAAATTAAATATCCACCGAAAGATCTACGATCCGTTATAATTGGTGAGATGCACTGTTCGCCGATAGGAGGACATCGCGGCGTCACTAAGACATACAATAGAATAAAACACAACTACTATTGGGAAAACTTAAAACTAAATGTTCAAAGATACATACAACAATGTTTGCAGTGCCAACTGAGAAAATTGGTACGCGTCAAAACAAAACAGCCTATGATAATCACAGACACACCAGGCTCTTCTTTCGACAAAGTAGCCATGGATATTGTCGGACCTTTATCCAAGACAGAAAGAAACAACGAATACATCTTGACCTTACAAGATCAGCTGACCAAATACTGTATGGGTATACCATTACAAAACCAAACCTCCGAAACTATCACGGAAGCTTTCGTAGATCGTTTCATCTGCATATTCGGAGCGCCAAAGGCAATATTAACGGATCAAGGAAGAAATTTTCTTAGTGATCTAATGAAAAAGGTTGCAAAAATATTTAGAATTCGTAAATTTCGTACAACGGCCTTTCATCCACAATCCAACGGCTCATTAGAAAGATCGCATCACGCATTAGGAGAATATTTAAAACAATATGCAAACGAGTAAAAACAATGGGACAGATGGATCGGATTAGCTATGTTCAATTATAATACTAGCGTACACGAAGCCACAAAACACACTCCGTACGAACTAGTTTTCGGAAAAATAGCACGAGTTCCGTCAAATGAACTTCTCCCACCTGAAGATAAATTATGAAGACTATTTAATAAATCTTGTCACACAACTTCACACGATTCAACGTAATGCGCGCGAAAACGTAGTAACAGCAAAAATCAAATCAAAAAAATATTACGACAAAAAATTAAACCCTCAGACCTTTAAACCCGGAGATCAGGTATTCTTGTTAAAAGGACCGAAACCAGGTAAATTCGGAGACCAGTATACCGGACCTCATGAAATTTTAGAGATATTAAACAAAAATAATGTAAAGATCAAAATAAAGAGAAACAGCCGCATAGTACATCCTAATCGTTTACGAATATCGCACATCAAACCAATATCTAATAATAAATAACCAACTTTCAGATGGACCCTCGACTCAGGAGATTAACCGCACTATTAATTATTCTATTACAATATTTACCTCACACTATTGGAATAATAGGATACGACTGCGGTTCATCATCTGCTAATCTACAACGTTATCCTTGCTAAATACCGAAGAATGCGATATACCTCAGAGGAAAATAAATTCAACTCAAATTTACGTACAACTATTGCAGATCAATGAATTCGAAGCCGTTCAAGTCGTACAATGTAAAATCGAAATTGATAGACTAATCAAAAAGTGCGGAATGTTTTCTCACACCTTGGATGTACTTAACGGGAAATACTCATACATAGAGGAAATAAACCGCGAAACCTGTAAACGAATGCATAATCAAGGAGACTATCGAATGGGAATCACATATATAACGGGAATAAAATCAAATTCAACAACGGCACGTCCAATAACCTTGGCCGATCACGTTGACAACGACGGCTCATGTTATGGAGGAGCGTACTCCGACCCCTACGGAACATGGGCAGAAGTTGTCGTAATAGGAACTGTAACAATTACAAGATTATACCGCCGACGTACGAATAAATACCAACAGAGTACAACTTAGATCAGGCGTCACGTGCGAATTCAGTTCAACACATTGCGTGGACGTTGAAGGAGGAGATACCTACTGGGAAACTATACCCGTAGGTCCTTGCAAGTTCAATAACTACGGCATATTATATGAGAGGTACGCTCATAAAATAGTCGACAACGAACAACATCAAACGGTTTATTCTCTCACCACACAAGAAGCGATATTCGCTCTTACCAGCAAAGGAAAGCAAGAAGTTTGCGGATACTCTCGTACGAACAGAACATCCTAAACTAATGATTTTCGAAACAGTACTCGGAACCGTCATCTTTAAAAAACAATCACGCATCTCAAACCTTGATATCTTTACGTACATGAATTCGAAGTTCGTCTACGTAGAGGAGCATATCCGTACACAAATCAACCAACTTTATCATGATATTTTACTTCAACAATGTACCCTGGAGCAACGCATGTTACAAAACGCCTTAGCCATAGCCACACAATCTCCTGATATCTTCGCATATCACTTGATGAAAGATCCCGGTTATATGGCCCTACAAGCCGGCGAAGTAATACACATAGTAAAATGCGTATCTGTCGAAGTTACACTCGCCCAAACAGACTGTTGTTTCAATCAACTACCCGTACTCCGTGAAAATCGAACATATTATTTAACACCACAAACTCATATTAATTACATATTATTACGACAAGGTACACAAACTACGTGTAATACGTTAGCACCCGCCATGTATCAGTTGGGAGATTCCTGGTATAAATTTATGCCGAGACCGGTGGATACCATACCGCCCATTATCATGAAACCTTTAACCAAACCGGTATGGAAATACATCAGCCCAGGATCATTGGCTACTAGCGGCATATACTCAGAAACGGACTTAAAGGACCTAAGAGACCATATAATGTTCCCAGCTGAACGACCTGCAGTTCTTAACACCTTGGCAAGAGGAATAATGGGCAGAACAATCTCTCTAGAAGAAGGGTCGATTTCCAACTTATTAGACGCAAGAACCATAGAAAAAATAGCAATATCCGTTTGGCAAAAATTCTGGAGTAAATTTTTAATTTTTGGAAATTTCAGCGCGGGACTGTTAGGAATATACATGGCCATTAGGGTTGTGAAATTAATATTAGATACCATAGTCCATGGCTACGCCCTACACACCGTATATGGGTGGTCCTTATACCTGATAGGGGCCCTATGGGACTCCCTGACCAACCTATTATTGCACCTAAAAATGAAACGACCAATGAAATCGAAACCAACCGCACCAGACAGTGAAACGCTTGAACTCCATAACGGTGAAGATAATGCAACTCCAACAACAGTCTATCCCCTCCTCCCCAGAAGAGAAGATAACACTTACTCCTTCGAACTCAGGGAAACCAAATATTGAACCACTAATACCTTACATCTTATCAGCTTTATAAAAAAAAAAATCAACGTTAATATAACTAAAAATTTTTCCTACAGACAAAATGGATATTCAATATTTAAGAACCGATCTCCTCACACGCAACCGCCTAGAAGCAACTGTAATAAGAGTAAAGTCACCGCATCTTTTTTGGATACAACCCAAAACAGCGCAAAGGACCTGCAGGACTTAGAAGAAGAATTAAAATTCAGAATGGACAGAAAATCCTCATACCTCCATTTATGGCCGAAAGCCATGCAAATAAACCTAGACGTCGCAATTAAAGAAGGCGACAGTTGGAAACGAGGATTTATTAAGACAATAAACGAGGACACCCTAACAATTAAAGTCATCCTAGGAGATTGGGGACGACTCGTACAGCGACGCATGTGCGACGTATTCATACTCGAGGACAGATTCAAAGAACTGACTTGGCAAGCGCTTCTCTGTGGATTAGCACACACAGAACCCGTCGAAGAAACCAAAACATGGCCAATACTAACTCGAAAAATATGTCAGACAATGCTCGAAGGCAATAAAGGATGGATAAACATAATTAACCCCCCACGGGATGGAGCGGCCTTCGTAAAATTAGAAATTCAATCAAGAAACAACATCTTTCCCAATTCTATATACAACGTCAGGGACACACTGATTCAAATGGGACTCGCAAAAATCAGCACTCAAGTCGATGCTAATGTTAATCCATCCATATAAATAAATATATACATCCTATAAAATTACAACATAATATAATCCACTCTTACTATCAATTATATATTTAAGACCATAAGGCATACCGCCGTATAAATGAAAACATATATATATATATACACATATATATATATATTCATTCGTAATCTTAAGTTAAACTATTGTATTTTCTTTATAACCTCTATATTATTCATATGTTATATTTCGTTAAATACCTTCTCTTTATATATATATATACAAAAAAATTTTTTATATAGTTTCAAATACATAAAATATTGTCGTTTTATCTCTAGATTAAAATAAGTTATATTATGTTAAAAATAATATCATGTAATTTCAGTAGTAAAAGGAGAAAAGGAATTTACTATATATATATATATATCTATAACCAACACGTATACACCAATATTTTAGTTTAATATTCTTCGTAATCGTAAAGGTGGAATCATTTTCCATTCTATAGAAAAACTACCTGATCGCCAGTTCCAGTATAACAATGCCAATATATCATCAACTCCAATGGACTCCTGAAATAACAGAAGAAATACAGCAAAGACCCATCGACGGCGTGAGACCACAAGATCACCCTGAAACTTATTTAAAATTGATGGAAATCCGATGTGTCATACAAGCACGGGGGAACATCTATCAAAATACTGAAGACTACTCTAAAATCTGCCAAGAATGTTATAATAAAATACCAACCAAGGAGGAATATATGACACTACCACCCCACAATCTAGTCCATAAGGACTCAGCAGACAACCAAACAAACTGCACTAAGTGCGAAATAATAATCGTACTAATAAAACCTGCAGAAGAATGTATCGAATGTATATAAGAATTTCTATACGTCAACTACGAACACCTGGAAGACGGATGGGGCCAAACTGTGTTTCCCAGAAGGAAAGAAGAACGGTAAAAGGAAAAAGAGGGAAACAACCATAAATCACTGACAACGATCAGGCAGTAAACCGCGTGTCATTTCAAAAATATTTCACACCTCTTACTTATCGATATGGACAAATAAAGGGAAAAAGATTCCACGCGCACGAAACGCGTCCTTACCAGTAATAATAAAAAAAAAAAAAAAAAAAAAATGTAAGAAAAGAACGAAAGAATAAGGAAGGAGTTTTGGTGGTCGCCTTTTTCTTAAAAAAAAAAAGAGATATATGTTAACTAAAGGAAGCACAATTAACCAACGGGTTAAATGTGATTCTTTCTACCGATATTCACAAATCGGAGCAAGAAAAGAATCGAAAATTTTTATTTCTCTTTTGCAAATGTTGTGTTACATCCCCAACATTTGTCTAAGACGGGGGGTATTACGTCCTGTGGACTGCACGATTCTTTTCTCTTCCCCGATTTACGCAGATTCGCGTTCCGCGAACATATTAATTATAAGACCGAAATTAGTTATAAGAATTAAACGGAGAAAGACAGTGATTGTGAAACAACTCGACCGATGAGATTACGAAACCTACACTTTGATCAATAAGTCATAGGTAATGTTGAAATATCACGATCGACACACGCTATCAGCGGACCAAAGATCAGAATTAGAAAAAAACACTTCATACAAGAGAGCAATACGTTGCGCAAAAGGGATTAAAACACCGAACGTATGACTATGAGTCACAAGAAAAGAAGACGCCCTTTGCCCTATAAGAAAGAATAGTATAAAAACAGCGAATCTTCCAAGAACGCTCTCATTAATTCCGGCTGCATCTTGGCACTGGCGCACCGTGTAATACACACTCACTGTGACCATCAAATTCAACCAGTTAGCAACCAGCCAGCATCCTACTCATTCGGCAATTCGAGAGAACCCAGCCATTCGGAGAGTCGACTGAACTGTCATCGCAGACCAGCCACTTGTGCAGATCAAGTAGTGAGTACACTTATCCACATCGCGTAAAAATAATTAAATCCGCCAACGCGACTTAAATAACCACTATTCTCAGTGGAAATCGCTGCCCGCCAAGCGGTCAAACGCGCCCTCCGGTAGAAACACGACACACACACACACACACTCATATATAATTGTTTATACATGTCCACAAATTCAAATGTCTAATTCTCCGAATATTATTAAGATTTTATTTTTTTTTAAATAAATAATAATTATTTACATTACGCGAATTTAAAGTTTTATTTAAACCCCTGTGTTCCTTCCTATATCCCCCGAGATCGCACAAGGTCCTATCCCGCGTAAAAGGGATTTAATTCCCTTACCGAAAAGGACCGACGAACGGACCCCTGAGATAAGCCAGGTAAAAGCGACTATCCAGTCGTTGACCTGCAAAAGGGCCAGACAGTCCGTTCGACCCGAAATCACACAGACTTCGGGAAAAACATTGTTACGACCTCCTTGCGGCCTATCCTTCCCACAGGTCAGGACGTAACACCTCGAAAGAAGTAGTCAAACATTTGTCTATTCTTTTTCAAAACCTAACGTGTCCAATAAAATTAATTTCAGACAGAGGAACAGCGTTTACCTCCCGGGAGTTCAATAGCTTTGTAAAAGATTATAAAATCATGCATCACCAAGTGGCGGTAGCAGCACCTTGGGCCAATGGACTCGTCGAGCGCGTCAATAGATTTGTTAAATCTTCTCTTAAGAAAGTACTCGAAGATCAATCCAGTTGGGACAAACATTTACTTACCTTACAGTACGTTATAAATAATACGTATCACGTTTCTTTAAAAGCTTCGCCAGCTAAAATCTTATTTGGTTTGGATCAACGTACTCATTCTGATTCCGATTTGGTTAAAGCATTAAATAATATGACTAAAACTGAACTCGATTTTAAAGGCAATCGAAATACTTGCCGCGACTTGGCTATCGAGTCTATTCACAAAATAAAAAATTATAATAAATTGTACTACGACGAGAAGCACAAAAAACCCTCCCAGTACAAAGAAGGAGATTATATTTTAATAAGGGACTCGTTAGTTAAACCAGGGGAAAATAAAAAACTCAAGCCTAATTATAAAGGCCCGTATATAGTGTCTAAAGTTTTAAACAAAAATAGATACGTGGTGCAAGATATACCAGGGTTTAATATTACGGCCAAACCGTACAACTCGGTATTATCTCCAGACCGCATGAAACCCTGGGTTAAGCCCATTAACGTTGTATTACAATGTACATAGTTTTGTATTATATTATTAATAAGTTTACATTTGTACCTCGTTAATTTTAAGAACCTTAGTATTAAGACTGGATATATATATACACATATATATTGTACCTGGAAATGGCTGTAATTAACTCTATTTTAATTTTAGGAATTCTGTGCCAATTAGATAGTCAATCAGTTGAGTTGATTCCTTGATTTAGCACTCCTAACTCTGCGCTTTCAAGTTATAGTTCCTCTCGAAAAGTTTAGCAGCTATTTTTATTATGATACTTAAATTCCTAGGTCGCACTGTTTTTCTTTTATTAATATTATATTTTGTACTCTTACATTTTATTTTTAGTTTGATCTCAAACGAACAGCTCATTTTACGTTAACAGGAAATACTCTGCGTTAATCACTCTTGTTTTATATTCATTTTGCATTCAATATAGTCTATTAAGAGAAATTATATTGCGTTAAATATTGGTTGTACTCGGAAAACATTCGAGACGAATGTGTATGCCAGGCTGGCCGAGGCTGTAAGGCCAGGCCTTGGTCAGCGAATGTAGATGGCGCCCGGGTAGGGGGCGCGACGCCATTGTAAGGCGGCCATGTGGCGCGGGGGCACGAGCAGTCGTTGCCGAGGCAAGAGGCAATAAACATCTACCGAGCTAACCTCGAGTTTTTATTCCTACGCTACACGTTTTCCACGCCTTCCCTCCCATCCTGGAACTGGGATTCCTATATCGGTTAACCTATTCCCGAAAGACCATCCCTTACATATGTGTGTTGCACAGCATGTATTATTTCTAGTGAAGATTTTACTGCAAATAGAAAAAATTGATTAATTAAATAATTATGAAACTTATGTAACAAAATGTTTATAATTACATATAAATTATGAAAATATAACAACAATACTCATCTTTAATTAAATATGTCTTGCATATACATCCACTTGTCTCACGTTGCTAAAATACTCGCGTGGATTAGATAAGATTGCTTATCCAATGTCATATCGTAAGAAAGGGCAATATACCGTAAACTTTTCCAAAAGTTTGATACTAAGAACACACAAAATATAATGTAAAAAGGACGAACGCGAGGTTAGGATAACACACAAAATATAATGTAACAAGGACGAACGCGAGGTTAGGATATATGTCATATCTGGAGTAAACATTCTAGATTCTAGATGAACGCTCTGTTACAATATTTCTATTATTTAAATAACGAATTATTTATATAAAAATGAAAAAAATTATAAATTATTTAAATAAGAATATTCTTACATAACGTTCTTCTGTGCCTACTCCAGATAGAACTCTACTGCAGGTATGACAGATATCCTAACCTCGCGTTTGTCCTTGATTTAACATCATATTTTGTATTTTTAGTATCATGCATTTGAAATGTATTTTTAGTATCATGCATTTGAATATTACGGGATATTGCTCCTTCTCTTATGATATAACGATGGATAAACAATTTTTGCTAAAATACGCGAATATTATAACAACTTGAGACAAGTGAATGTGTAAAACTTATTTAATTAAGAGTGAGTATTATTGTTATAATTTTTTTGATTTTATAAATAACAATAAAGATTTTGTTACACATGTTTCATAATTATTTAATTAATCAATCTTTTTTTATTTGCAGTGAAATCTTCGCTAGAAATAATGCATGCTGTGCAACACACATACAAATACTAGGATAATTTGCATTTTATTTTCTTATTGTGTGTGAAACCTAAACAAATCCTGAATTATTATGATGATAATTATACGGGTAAGATGCAGTTGACACAAAAGATATCTTCTCATCACGCTGCTTATTAATCTTGTATCATGTTTATTTTCATTTCAGCATAAGACGGTGATAGATTTATAATAATCCGCATACCACAGATCCAAGATACACCGAGTGTCAAGATGGAATCCATTACAAAGCATGAGAATCTTTTAAGTGAGAACTAATATTGAAGTCTCCGCTAATAGAATCTTATGATTTATAACGGAATAATCAAAGCCCATTCATTTATTTGCAGAAATTCTGGAAATATTCATTATTTCATATTATTGACGTTAGAAGATTTAAAGACATCTTGTGCTGCTATTAAGTGAATAGAGGAGGAAAGATGCTGCTTAACATATACTTAGAGGCAGCATATTGTATTATATATGTATATTACATGTATCTCTTATGTACATATAAAAATCTGTTAATACTTTATTTTTAATCATTTATTTTAAATTTACATTTGTATTAGACAGTGTATTTATACATATAATTTTATGGAGAAATGAATCTCTATTGCTATGATAATTATATTTATAATAATTATACTTAAGAATTGACATGTATGTATGTACCATCTCACTAATGCATATCCTGAAATATGGTATTAGAATAATTAAATCTTTATAATTGCATATCAATTGTTATAGCCCGAACTATAACCAGTAATTATTAGGAATAAGAATATTATAAAACATTTTTACTTATAAACGAGCGCTCTAGCCAAGCGCTCGTCGAACGAAAACGCTAACGCATTGAAACACGCACGAAGCACGGAAATCGCGAGCTGCAAGCGAAGGCCAGGGACTTCGACCTGCTTCGCTTGCATTTAGACCAAAAACGCGTGAATATTATTAACCAATCGGGGACTTGTTTCCAAGGGCCTCGCCCGTTGAAAATCAAAGAACAAAAGAAGATATAAGACGGAGAGCCGGCCCGCGAAGGCAGTCTCGAATAAAACTCCTAAACATCAAGACGGAGTCGCTAATAAGAATCCGGAACATCAGGACGAGACTCACTAATAAAAATCTGAATCATTAAGAAGAATTACTAATAAACGCTCGCTAGCCAAACCTCGAATGTTACGCGAATATTTAATTAAAGAAATAACGAGAAATAAAGTGAAACCAAATTTAATCAGAAATAAAAGTGTATTTTAAGAGAAAGAAAAGAGTACAACACTCCTAACTTCCTACGAAGTCCTGCACGACCCGAGGATCCTCATCCTTAATTCGGCGCTACCCCAGTGCCTTGCTCGAGGCACACAAAAATTCTACAACTTTGTTAGACTTTTTAATTTTCTGACATAGCTTTTCGTTTAAGTCTGACAAGGGGAGGCTACGACGTGATACCAATCGATTTGAACGAAACTCGTTGTAGCGATAGGTATTGATGTCGAGTAATATTGGGTAAAAGGATAAGATGCAATACTCAAGCGTTTGCGAGAAAACCTAAAATGAAAATTTTGAGCGCGTTATAAGCAACTGGAATAGAACGTTTTTTCGAAGAGCGCGTGGTCCAGCGGCTAAGTACCAGACACGTAACGTCAACGTTGCGGGTTCAAATCTTTTTAAGTTTTTTTTTTTTTTTTTTTTTTTTTTTTAGAATAAAATGCTATTATGACACACAAATGTACATTACATAAGTTAATACGCTTAATGGATTAATACGTCTATTTATTTTATTTTACAAAAATGGATCTTTATTTACGTTCTTTCTCTCTAGACACTGTACTTGTGGAATTGCTACGGTAGAAAAATTACCATACACAATATAAATAAATGTAAAACATGTTTTGGAACAATAACTTATTGTTTGTTTTTAAATAACGTTTAACATGTCTCCTTATGTCTCCTTTGTTGAACGTTTTTATTGTTATACCCCCGAAGCAGGTAGAAAGGAAAAGGGTCGGCAGGCTAGAGAACAAAGAATAAAAAGGGAAGGGGAAATTCCGTTACACAGTGACGAAGAAGATTTGGTCTAGAGAGAAAGAACGTAAATAAAAAGATTCATTTTTGTAAAATAAAATAAATAGACGTATTAATCCATTAAGCGTATTAACTTATGTAATGTACATATATTGTGTGTCATAATAGCATTTTATTATTAAAAAAAAAAAAAAAAAAAAAAACTTAAAAAGATTTGAACTCGCAACGTTGACGTTACGTGTCTGGTACTTAGCCGCTGGACCACGCGCTCTTCGAAAAAACGTTCTATTCCATTACGCGCTCAAAATTTTCATTTTAGGTTTTCTCGCAAACGCTTGAGTATTGCATCTTATCCTTTTACCCAATATTACTCGACATCAATACCTATCGCTACAACGAGTTTCGTTCAAATCGATTGGTATCACGTCGTAGCCTCCCCTTGTGAGTTGTTCGCGTTTATATTTATCTTGTCGAAATTTTGCAAATTTTTGGATTTTTCGCAAGTTTTTACTTCGTTTATATTTTTCGCGTTTACAACTTCTATTTTGTATATATAATCGCGTTCGCTATTTGTTTGTACGTTTTTATATGAATTCGCGTGACTAATAATGTTTTCCACGAACTCTCTAACGACTTGTATATCGCTTCTATTATCTACGCCTGTTTCTTTTTCTAACCTAATTTCTTTAATATTTTTATTTAAGTAGGCTATTTTATCGGTTATTTCCGATTCGTTATTAATATTTTTATTTTCTGTTTCAAGTACATTTTTGGACTTCTCCCCTGGATTTGCGGATTCCTTCGGGTCATCTCTCGTCAGGATTGGTTTGGATTCTCGTTGGATATTAGATCTCTTCTTGTCTGGCTCCCTCAAGTGTTTGTCCTCCTGCTCCTCCAGCGTTTTTCAGGATCGTCTTGGTAAGTACTTTTATTTTCAGGAAGTTTTTCTTTTTCGCTCCCTGTGGTTTGTTCGTTTCTCCATTTTGTCGTTTCGTATTGGATTACTAACGAGTTGTTGAGTTTTTTCTCAATTTCCCTGCGTGCTATTCTTCCTATTAACATGCATGGTTGTTCGGCTTCAAGGATCATTGCTTCTACTTCCTTGATTTTGTTAAGTATCGATACTCGTACTCGTACCGCTTTAAATTTTGTTTTTCTCTCTCTTTTTAGATACATTGGAATGCTGTCTGAATCTTTGATTCTTTCTAATTTTTTACCTTGTTTTTCTATCTTCTTTACAGCTGCTTTGGAGATTATGTTAAACTCTCCCCTTGTATCTATGATTATTTTCATTTCTTCTCCCTCTACGTGTCCAGTAACGTAAGGTAAAGGTTTCTTCCCTGCTATTAAGTCCGTCAATCTTGAAATGTATCTCATTCCTTTTTCACTGACGCGTTGACTTCTTCTTTTGTTGGGTTGTTTTTCTGTTTCAGCACTCGTATCCGGCTCTTCAGATGTGTGCTCCTTCCTCTTCGGTGTGGAATGTCCTCTCGGATCCTCCAAGGTAATTATTTTTATTTTTGCGTCTTTTATGTATTTGTCGACATCTTTATTTGATATGTTTTTAATTTCCCTTTCGAGTGTTAATACGTTTATTCGTATTTCAGGATTCATCTTGGCTTCGCGGTTTGGTTTCAGCTGTCTCGAATTGAAAGAACCTATTACGTTTCCGTCTTCGTCCGCAATTAGGTATGCGTTTCTTCTTATTTCGCGCTGCACCGTATATGGTCCGTCGTATACCAAGTGTATCTTCTTTGTCAAACGTCTATTTGCATCACTCCTCCGGTGCAGTTTTACCCAGACTTTGGTTCCAGGCTCGTACACTTCCGTCTCTCCGTGTTTGTCCGCCTGTACTTTTCTCTGACTCGCTCTCTTCCGTAGGGTCTCGGTAGCCTTGTCGATCTTCTCTTGTAAAACTTCTTCTGGATTTCGGTCCGGGTTGTAATTCTGCCCTTTGATTGGTTTGAGTCTGTCGTCGATTAGTAGTTGATCTTCGTTTCCTTCGTAAAAATCTATGGGTCTGCAACCAGTACTTCTGTGTGCTGTACTATTTATGGTATTTTCAGTACGCTTTATTACTTTATCCCATCTTGTTTGGTTGTCGTGGGAGTATACGCGTATGATTCGTCCCAATTCCCGCATCACTCGTTCCACGGGGTTTGATTGGGGATTGTAAGGTGAGGTTTTACGGATAGAGAAACCTATCTCGTCTGCAAATTCTCGCCATCTATTTGTTATGAATTGCCCGCCGTTGTCTGACAATATTTCATTAGGAATTCCTACTTCGCGGAAAAATCGCGTTTGCAAGCTATCCATGATTGTCTCTAATTTTTGATTTTTCAACGGGTATAACTTTGTTAATTTTGAGAATTGATCTATTACGACCAATATGTATTTGAGATGTTTGCGGCAACGGTCCGTACAAGTCTATCGACACTATCTGTCCCGGTTTTTCCGGTAACTCGAAATATTGTGTTCCCCGGGTCGGTTTAGTGTAATATTTAGTCATTTGACAGATCTCGCATGACGCTACCACGTCTCTCACTCCTCGCTCTAAATTTTTAATCGCAAAATATTGTTTCGCGAACTCCGACACTTTATCCGTACCGAAGTGTAGTAAATAATCGTGTACGCGGTGCAAAAGTTTCCACTTAATTGCTTCCGGCACGATTATCCTATCGTCGTTATTTTCCTCTATGCGGATTAATCCGTCGCGTTCTTTAACTTCTTCCGGTGCTTCCTCCGCGTCACGTAATATTACCTCGTCTCTCTGTTGGGCATTTCTTATAAATTCGACCCAGTTCGCCGTTTCCCTGTCGTCGTCCGGTAGAGTTATCGCCGCGATATATTTCGTTTTGCCCTCTTTTTTTACGTATCCGTTTTTTACGTTATTACGGGACAATGTATCGGCTATCGCATTCTCTTTTCCGGGTATATGACAGATTTCTAAGTCAAATTCATTTAAGAACCCTATCCACCGGGCTATACGCGCGCTGTCATCCGCGCACGCCGTCATAAACTTTAACGCTCTGTGATCCATGTGTATGCGCACGTGTCTATCTAATAACGTAGTGTGCCATTTCCGTAACGCCCATACGAGCGCTAGGCACTCCATCTCCGTAACCGTATAATTTAATTCCGCGCCTTTTAAGCTACGACTAGCGTAAGCCACTGTATATCGTTTTTCCGGATCATTGTCGCTGTACTGATACAATCGCGCTCCTAGTCCGTATTTAGACGCGTCCACGTAGATACCGAACTTGTATCCCGGTCGTATTACGTATAGACTCGGCGCATCTCTGAAAGCTCTTTTAACCTCATTAAACGCGTTCTGCTCTTCGTCTGACCAAACGAATTTTACATTTTTTCGCAGTAGTTTTTCTAGAGGTTTGACCATTCCGGCCAAATTTTTTATAAAACGTCTGTCCCAATTCACGAGACCTAAAAACGCTTGTATCGCTTTTTTGTTTTTCGGTTTTTCAAAATTCTGAATCGCGAGTTTCGTGTCCTCGTTCATCTTTGCTTGAATCTGATTGAAAGTGTGTCCGAGAAATTTAATTTCCGTCTTTAGAAATTCACACTTTTGTTTATTTAGTCGAAAACCTACTCTCGCTAATTTTTCAAGCACGTAATTTATATGAAAAAGGTGCTCTTCTAGCGTGTTCGACGCTATTAATACATCATCGAGATATATTATCGTAAACGGGTCGCATTCGTCCCCTATCGCGTTATTAATCGCTCTAGTAAATGCTGAACCTGCGGTTTTTAGTCCGAACGGCATTCTTCGAAAAACGTATGTTTGATTATTAAAGATAAATCCCGTATACTGTTTACTATTTTCAGTTAACGGAATCTGCCAGAATGCCTTCGACACGTCCAACGTCGTGAAATATTTCTTGTCGCCAATGCGCCTAAATACCTCGTCGATCGTCGGTGGTTGATCGTGTTCGTTTGTCATTCTTTTGTTTAGCTCTCGCGCATCTAAACATAGTCTTATCTCGCCTGTCCGCTTAACGACTACTACTAACGGGTTCACGTATTGAGTCGATGCCCTCTCGATTATTCCCGTATCCTCTAATTCGCTCAAGTGTTCCTTCACTCGCTCGCGATGTGCCTCGGGCACTGGGTATATTCGCGTTTTATACGGTCGATTCACGTTCATCTTTATCTCGTGAGAATAGTGTGACACGCAGCCAACTCCGTCCTCGAATAGTTCGTAATTGTTCTCGAGTATATTAGCTAGCTGTTTTTTTCCGTTTTCTATCTCTATCGCGTTCATCTCGAACCGCATTTCGCTATTCTTCGGGAATTCTAGCTCGAATTTTTCGCGTCCGCATTTCAGCGTCGCTATTTGCTCCGTTAGGAAATCTAATCCTAATATCATTTCGTAAGATAAATTTCGCACTACATATAATTCGTACGTAAATTCTCTGTTCGCGATCGTGAAGCTAATTTGGATTCTATTCGCGATCGGATGTCCACGATCCGAAAATGCTCCCACCAACGAAAATTTGCGGATCGGAATGATTCTCATCTGCACTCCGCTGCTCGTCAGTTTGTCGTAAAGAGATTTCGTTATCGCGGAAATTTGCGCGCCTGTGTCTATCAATGTTTTGACCTCTACGCTCCCGATTTTCGCTACTACGAATGGCATTGCTTTGCACAACGCTCTGCTCTGATCCTCCTTCGTAACTTCATCCACGTCTTTGATCAATTGTTCCGTTCTCATAATTGCGATGTGTTTGTCTTTATCGCGTTCTTGTTCGTTTTCGCTATCCGTATTATCCGGTTCGCTCGCGCTATTCTTTTGGGTTTCGATCGATGCGATTTTCTTACGGCTCGACATTCCCTTGCTACCCGACGCTTTTTTTATCGCTTTCTCAGCCACGTCTTTGTCATAAGGAACTATTTGTTTGTCATGCGTTTCATGTCGTCATCGTCATCTACCTCCCGTATGCCCGCTCTACTTTCCGCGTGCTTCGCGTTATCGCGCTTCGCGTAATTGTATGCGGATTCTTTCTTCGCGCTCTGATACGGTTTCGTGGATCGTTCGCCACTCTGCTTTCCGCTCGCTCGCGTCGCAACCTGTCCGGATGCGTTACCGATTCTTTTTCCGAAAAATTTACTATCTTTTCCGGCTTCCTTTCCTTTCGGATTTTCATCTCGAAATTTCGCCTTTTGGAACTTTTTCCTTTCGTATTCGAGTTCGTCTAGCAATTTGATGAACTCTTCGATATTCTTAACGGTCGTAGGGCGGATTTCTCGCATCACGCTTACACCAAAGTGTCTCTTTACGGACCGTATAATTTCCGATTCCATCATCGGCGGATTTAATAATTTAGCCTGCTTAGCTATACTCATCGCGTACTCGGCCATGGAAGTATTCGAATCGAACTTATAACTACCGGTATATACATTCTCTCGGAAACGAGCTTGCTGCTCTTCCCCCCAGAAATAGTCTATAAACGCGTCTTTCGCCTCGTCTATATTATCCGGCTCTCTAACGTCTATCCAATTCATTGCGCTTCCTTTCATGCACTTTGTGAAATAGTGCAACTGCTCATGCCTATTGACACCTTCGTACTCGGCTATTTTCGCGAATCTTTGTATAAATTTCATCGGGTTTTGTACATCGTTTTTTCCCGTGAATTTTAAATCTTCGAAGGGGTTTTTTAACCAACCTCCGCGTGGTAATTTTGCTACTATATGCGCGCTCTCGTTTACCGTCACCGTATCTCGATTCGCGATACCCGCTTCTCCGTCGTCGTCGGACATTTTACCGCCGGATTCCCTATCTCCGTGCTGTCCGCGATCGCTCGGGTTTTTTATCACGCGTTTTTCAATCGATTCCATACGACGGCATAACTCACGCAGCACTCCGCTGAGCCCTTCGTCTACCACACTTTTTTCTCTTTCCGGTTCCCTACTGTAAACCGATTCGTCATCGCGCGCTTTCGTCGCTTCCGCTACGCGCCTTTTCATTTTCTCCATTTGATCACTCAACATTTGCACTTCCGCGTTTTTCGCGATCAATTCCTCTTCAAGAGTCATTTTCTTTGTCGTCGCACGCGTAGTGACCTTTTCTGTGTGCTTCGTTGGCGATCTTATTACGGGCGGATTTCTCGCGTAATCGCGTCCTCCCGTCGCTTCACTCGCTTTGTCCGATTTTTCCGTCATCTTACCGCTTTATCGATTTTTTTATTCGCGCTCTAACACCTCTCGACTTTCACTCCGTCGCGTCGCTGCGTTTCGATTTGCGTCGCGTTTTTACCGAAATCGCTTTAGCGTTCGCGCAGACACTTTATACCGAAACTAACGTCACTCTTAATCGACAGAGTCCTGTCACGGTCGCCAGATCGAAATTTTTATTTCTTCTATTTGTTTCCGGGGAAAACACCACGGGTTACCTGGCTCCCGAGTTAACGTTATCAGACTTCGTTTAGATTACAGAACCGCGTTATCAGAGAAGTTGATTTGGCGTCTTACTTCGATTCCGCGGCAATTATACTGTGATCGGACGATACACGGACGAGAACTACAGATTGAGATAATATTGATATCTCTTACCTTACATACACGGTCGCCAGATCATTTCACCTCTAATGATCAAGGATGCTTTATTTATTTCAGTCACTGCGCATCAATCCTTTGTTGGCTGTCGACGGTATCCAAGATGGCCGCCGTAACTACGCAGTTCCTTTGTGTCGACCAACTGTTTCCAAGATGGCTGCCTCGACACGTCGTGACATGTCGTGATGACGCAATACTTTTTCCCAGCTAAGTATGCTATGTTCGCATTCACTTTTCCCTTATTACCTTTATTTAATGTCCTTTTCCTTTTTTATAGATCTTCGCAGGATTCCAGGATCACAACGGACACAGGATTTCGCGGACTTCCAGGATGTCGGGATTTCGCCAAGGTAAATAACTTCACTTTAGTTAAAATATATAAATAAAATATATTTAACAAAGATATATATGTTTACGTGTTTACAGGTTTAGTCTTTGGATTTAATTATCACAATGTCAAACGCTGACGCACGTCGCACGCGTCATTGGTCCAATCAGGATTGCGCCCGGATTTATTCGCGATAATTATTCGCCCGAAACGCTTATCCTATCACAGCGTATTTTCGCTCGCGATGATTATTTATCTCGCTGTTATTTGAACTAAAGCTGCTATTATTGTACGCGCACGGTATTCGACTTCCGATAACGAGATGTTAACTATTTCGTTGTTATTTAACCGAAAAGTCTCAATACTGACTTTCGATCACGAGATGTTAATTCTTACTCATGCCCAATCGGAAAGCCTTGTTCTCTCTCGGCTCTTCCTTATATATCCTTCCCCCACTATGCTCGCTCCATCGGCGGCTCGACGCATGCGCACTCCTCGCCGCCGCCTTGCGCTTGTGCTCAGGGTGATCAGGCTGATTAAACTAAAGTTCTACGCTAATATCAGGTTTTTTACCCTTGTCGCGTGTGAAATAAATAAAATATATGGATACATTTCCAATAGTAACAAAACAAATAAGTAATGACTAAATGTGTAGGAAAGTGCAAGTCCTACAGGTATAGAAAAGTGCAGTGAAGCTACACTTTATTGCACTTCTTGTGTTTTCGAGCTCTCTCGCTCACGCTTTCGCGCTCAACAGTAAATAAGATATAGTATACTAAATAAACAAAGAAAAATGCTCGCCGCATTCATAGGCATCTCGCCTATAAGTACACTTATATGCTACTTATAACTAAGTATAACTTATTACTATTTATTTATTTACAGGTGTTGCAGTAGGCTCCAGCCCGCTGTCATCGCTGTCCTGCTGGCATCGTCCCAGGATTGCCACTTTTGACTGGCTTCCGCTGTCGTCCATTTTAAGCTCGGTCCTCAGCAGCTTTAGACGCTTTATCACCTTAGGTGTAGGTGGCAAGGATTTGTCGTCAACTGTCGTGTCCTTGCTGCCTCCCCGCTCTGTGTCGCGTTTTGGCGTTGCGGGTGTGTTTCCCTCCGGCTTCAAGGTTAGGAGCGCGATTATACCAATACAGCGACAAAGATTCGGAAACTAGATACACCGTAGCTTATGCGAGCCGTAGCTTAAAAGGTGCGGAACTTAATTACACCATTACGGAAATGGAGTGTTTAGCGCTAGTATGGGCGTTACGAAAGTGGTACACCACATTGTTAGGAATACACGTGCGGGTACACACGGATCACAGAGCGTTAAAATTCATGACGGCATGTGCGGACGACAGTACGCGTATAGCACGTTGGATAGGATTTTTAAACGAGTTTGATCTAGACATCTGTCATATAACGGGTAAAGAGAATGTCATAGCCGATACATTGTCCCGAAATAACGTGAAGAACGGATACGTGAAAAAAGAGGGCAAAACAAAATATATCGCAGCGATAAATCTACCATGACTAGAACGAAACAACGAATTGGGTCGAATTCATAGAAAACGCTCAACAAGCCGATGAAGCGTTATTGCGCGAAACGGAAGAAGCGCCGGACGAATTAAAAGAACGCGTCGGATTAATTCGTATCGAGGCGGAAAACGAGGATAGAGTAGTCGTGCCGGAGGCGATAAAGTGGAAACTTCTACACCGCATACACGATTACCTATTACACTTTGGAACCGACAAAGTGGCGGAATTCGCGAAACAATATTTTTCGATTCACAACCTAGAACGTGTAGTGAGGGACGTGGTAGCGTCATGCGAGATCTGTCAAATGACAAAATATTATACGAAACCGACCCGGGGAACACAATATTTTGAGTTACCGGATAAACCGGGGCAGGTAGTATCCATAGATCTGTACGGACCATTACCTCAGACATCTTGCGGACTCAAATACATTCTAGTTGTGATGGATCTGTTTTCAAAACTGACAAAGCTATATCCATTAAAGAATCAAAAACTAGAAACGATCATGGATAGCTTACAAACGAGATATTTTCGTGAAATAGGAATTCTTAACGAAATTTTATCAGATAATGGGGGGCAATTTATGACAAACCTATGGCGAGAATTTGCAGACGAGATAGGTTTCTCTACACGTAAAACAACGCCATATAATCCCCAATCCAATCCCGTGGAACGAGTGATGCGGGAATTAGGACGCATAATACGCGTATATGCCCACGATAACCAAACCAGGTGGGACAAAATTATCAAACGTACTGAAAACACTATTAACAGTACGACACACCGAAGCACAGGTCTAAGACCAATAGACTTATATGAAGGCGACGCAAATTCACTATCGATTGACGACAGACTCAAACCGAAAAGAGGGCTGGACAACAACTCGGAAGAAGAACGAGATCTGGAAGAAATTCTACAACAAAAGATCGAGAAAGCAACCGAGATCCTGAGGAGGAGAGCGAGTCAACGAAAAGTGCAGGCGGACAAACACGGAGAAGCAGAAGTGTACGAGCCTGGGACAAGAGTGTGGATAAAACCGCAGGAGCGATGCAAACAGACGCCTAACACGGAAAATACACTTAGTGTATGACGGACCATATACAGTGCAACGGGAAATAAGAAGAAACGCATATCTTATTGCGGACGAAGAAGGAAACGTAATTGGCACATACAATTCACGTCAGCTGAAGCCAAACCGTGAAGCCAAATTAAAACCTGTAATTCAAATAAACGCCCTTACAACTGAAAAGGAAATTAAAAGAATTTCTAAAAAAGACGTCGACGAATACATACAAGACGTAAAAATGAATCAAGAAAACAAACTTACCTCGGAGGATCCGATGAAAAATTCCACACCCAGACGGAAGGAAGAGACATCTGAAGATCCGGACACGAGTGCTGAAACAGAAAACACATCGCAAAGAAGAAGAAGTCAAAAGGTCAGCGAAAAAGGAATGAGACACATTTCTAGACTAATCGACTTAATATCGGGAAAAAAACATTTACCTTACGTTACTGGACACGTGGAGGGAGAAGAAATGAAGATAATTCTCGATACCAGAGGAGAATTCAATGTAATCTCCAAAACAGCGGTGAAGAAGATTGAAGAAGATGGAAGAAGACTCGAAAGAATCAAAGATTCTAGCAGCATTCCGATGTATCTAAAACACGAAAGAAAAATAAAATTCAAAGCGGTACGAGTTCAAATAACTATAATGAACGAAAACAAAGAAATAAAAGCAATGATCCAAGACGCCGGTCAACCATGCATATTGATCGGAAGATTAGCCCGTAGAGAGATCGAAAAGAAAATAAAAAACTCTCTAGTGGTGCAATACGAGACAACAAAGTGGAGCCAACAGCAAACCACACCAAGCGACGGAAGATTTTCTAAAAACGAGGGTACTCACCAAAAGCAGCCACAGACGTTGGAGGAACCGATGAACACAAATCCCGTGGAGCCACAGAGGAGGCGAACCAAAATCCTAGGTGAAACGAGACCAACTGGGACGACAGATGACCAGGAGGAACCTAAAAATCTAGCGGAGAAGCCCAAAAAGGTACCTGAAACAGAAATCAAAGTCGAAAATATAAATAAAAGGTCAAAAATAAGCGAAAAAGTAGCATATGTAAAAGAAACAAGCGATAAAAAAGCGCTAGGAGAAACAACATATGTAGAAAACTTAAGCGATATACAAATAGTCAAACAATTTGTAGAAAAAATTATTAGTATAGCGAATACACAAAACAGTGCGGAAACTAGTAATAAACGCGAATACATTTACAAAATAGACGTATTAAACGCGGAAAATAGAGATACATGCGAAAAATTACATCCGAACATAGAGAAAACTAATTATTTACAAGGTACAAATAGGTCGGAAATAGACATCGTAGATGTATAATTAAACTCATCAGCGGATTCGATAATCTTAGATCAAAATAGCGACAGCGAAGTAGAAATAGATATAGACTCGTTAAGAGATTTAGATTATACGTTATATAACGAAAAAAGTTATTCAAATAATAAAAATAGCGATAATCTTAAAGAAAAATTTGTAGACAGCGTGAAAATTGGCGAAAAAACCGAAAAATTTGCCGAAAACAACGGAAAAAGCGGTAATATAGTCAAAGACCGCGAAAATAGTATTAACTTACTAGATATAATGTCTATAGTACCTAAAAGTTCAATAAATTATCACGAAACTAATTATAAACTACTAGAAAACTCATTTAATGACATATCATACGCGTGCGGTAACTTTACGAACACACCGTGGCGATGGCGCGACGAGTGAGACACACGTGACAGCGGAAAGCAAGATGGCGCCAGACCCATGTCAATCGCGAGCGAGTACGGACGTGTTGTCAATCAGAGCGTGATTATTAGAAGCATAAGCAAACAGATAGAAGAAAAAATGATTTCTCTGGAGGAAGCAGCCAAGCTACGAGAGGAGGAAGAGAGTCTCATGCCAGAGATCGAAACAGAGACCATTCTGCAGGAAATTCAGACATGCAGACAACGACGACTCGAGATACTGCGCAAACATGCGGAAAATCAACAGAAGACAACGAGGCCGTCACTAAAAGAAATTCTTCGTATGAAGGAGGAAGAAGAAAAAAGAACGGAGGAGGTAATGAATATAATTGCCACTGCGACGGTAGCGGATCAGGCAAATACCACGTTCTACGAAAAGGTAATACTCAGCGACGCAGACGACAAACCCGTGGCGGAAGTGACATCGCTGATATCCGTCCGAAATCTGAAGCCTAACACAGAGATTGTAAAGCCAATCAATCTAAACTATACAATAAAAGGCAAGCAGATGGCTCAACAAGTAATATTCATAAACGACGGAGACACCATCGTACCAGGCGGAATCGAAAAAGCGAAATTCGACTTACATGCAGTGCCATTCGCGGAAATCGAAAAACCGAGTACAAACAAATCGCAATCAGCGGAAAAAGAAGAGAGAAAACATAATTCTTCTAAAAAAGAAAAGCCGCGAATAACAAGCGACGTAGCGGTAAATCTCATAGATATCGTCAAGGCGCGGACATTACGCGAACGAGACGGAATTAAAAAAACGCAAATCTAGCTGACAGAATCAAAAATGTCACTAGAAAGATAGCGGCAGAGAAGAAACAATTTCCGGAAACGGAAATAATAACCCAATCAAACAGCAACAGAGAAACATCTGCGCAATCAAAAAAGCGCAGATGCGACTCACCGGAACAACCTGATTCAAAAAAGGCGCTTAGACGTTCCGAAACGTCTCGTCAAAGCCCCTTGGCTGGGGATATGAAGCCGGAGGAAAAATCATCTTCCTTGACGGGACGCACGGCAGAACGAAGGAGCGGCCACGAGTCAGCAGTGGAAGCCGGTCCAACAACACCCACACCGAAAGTGGTCCAGAGGCTTAGAGTCCTGAGGACCGAACACCGGGAAGACGACAGCGGAGGCGCAGCCAAGGTGGCGATCTTGCAACGCTGCAACCCGGAGGAGACAGGCGACGACAGCGGAGCGGAGCCTGATGTAAATAAAGACATTTAGTAAGTAAGTTCTTAGAATAGAAGGGCAAGGTGCAAAAAGTGCACATAAAGGCATAATGCCAAGGCTAATGATTGCCTAACTTTATTATTTTATATTATTATTTTTACTAAACGCGCGAATCGTCGAAGGAGCGTCCGAGCGCGAAAGGCAATAAAGCATGTAAAGGCGTGTAGTGAGATCGCGAATGAGTGATATATATTTTATTATCTTTTTTTTTTATATATTTTATTTGTTATCTCATGTAACGCCAGAGTAGGCCAAAAGCGAGAATGACTAACGGCAATAGCGAAGTCGCGGGCGAAAAGTCAAGAAAACGCGTAAAGGGCAGAAAAGTGAAACGCGATTGTACTTTTCACTAATGGAAAATCTGCACTTTCCTACACTTTCAGTGGGAACGCGGCCAATCAGTTATGTTCAGTATTTCAAGTTAATATACGGTTGATTAACAATGCGATAAGGGTGGAGAATCCAAGAAAGGCGCATAAACATAATTTTATAATATAGTTTATTGATAGCGTTAGCGCGAGATGTGCGGCGCAGAAGGCACATGCGTCAAGCCGCCGAAGGCGTGAACGTAGTGGGGAAATCCAATAGTGGGAAGACTCATATATAAAGAGCGAGCGAAGAAAGACGAGGGAAGTCTTTCGCCGGTCGAACAATCAGACAAGTTGAACTCTTTCTATTAGTTCGAATAATAACCAGCGAAGTCCATAACGGCAGATAGCCACAATCGCGACGCGAGATTAAATTCGGGATTCGACAAGTGCGAGCGAAAATAACCAATCTCTGTGAAACCGAGAATTCGCGAAGTGCGCAGTCACGCAACCGAATTGCGTCAAAGATTGTATTGTAATAGCGAGAATCGAAAGATTCCGAGTGTAGCCTGAAATATTTAAATACATTTATATTTTTGATTATTGTTATAAAAAATATCAGTGCTGTGAAATTTACTTACCCTGGCGAAATCCCGCGATCCTGGAAGTCCATAATTTTTCTTGGTGTCCTTGGTGATCCTGGTATCCCGCGAAGACCTGAAACAAAAGAAAAGGGACTAATTAAAAACGGGAAGGTGATAAAGGGAGGTGAAAATTAGCATACTTAGCTGGATGAGATAATTGCGTCATCCAGACTTGTGCGAACGTGTCGAGACGGCCATCTTGGAAACGGTGGTCGACACAAAGGAACTGCGTAGTTACGGCGGCCATCTTGACAGATGTTGGATGGAGACAAAGGACCAGTGCGCAGTATCTGAAACAAAAGCATTCCTTGTTCATTGGAGGATAAATGAACTGGCGACCGTTTATCTAAGGTAAGAGATACCTATATTTAACTACTCTGTAGTTCTCGTCGAGTCAGTGTCCGATCACAACCTAACAGTTTTTGCAAGAGGGCGCCCAACTCAAAGAACGAAACACAATCGGTTTTCTGTCCGGTTCTTTGACTATCTGCGAGAGGATAAAAATTCTTTCGCTCGGAATGTAAATGAATTTTCTCGAATACGGCTCGCTACGTTCGCATGAAATTCTTTTGCAAATGTCTACCGAATATGTATTTTGAAATAAATAAAAAAGAACAGAATAAGCAAACACAAATAGCATTGATAATAATAAAATAGTAATAAAATTTTAAAATATAAATAAAATTTAAATAATATATATATATATAAAACTAGCAAGTTGAAACAATAAAAAAGTTACGAGACACGAGATCGAATTTGCGACCTACGAGTTACGAAGCAAGGACTTTGGGGCCACCGCACAAGCTTTTCCGTAACGCGTTACTTGTGCGTAAGCTTGTGCGGTGGCACTTACTCACCGACCCACCTCGGGCTGGTTGGAGAACTTACTAACGGGACGGCTCTTAAATCGCTGCTGCACTTTTCGATTTTTTTTTTTTTGTAAAAATTAAACTCGAAAACTATGGAGCATTCGACAAAACGCCAAGTCACGTATATCTTTTTTTGGCCTCTAGAATCACCAAAAAAATTGCCATCCAGATTCTCTATGTACTGGATGTAGTGTCCCCTTGTTAGTAGATAAATTCGTACTAGACACAGGTGCGGACATAAACATTATTGAAGCAAATGCCTTACATCGCGATACATTAGTATATCAGGATAGGAAAGTTGAAATACAGGGTATAACGGAGGAAAAGCAACAGATTCTCGAAACCGTATATTTAAACTCGGTAAACGGTAGTCACGAATTTCATGTGAGCTTACGACGCGCTTCATATTCTCATTCACATTCAATATATTATATTAAACTGTCGGTGTCGGTATACATACATTACCCGACATCTGTTACGATAGAGCGGTGACATGTACTCATGATGAAGATCGTATAAACACGTTTTGGAGATGTCGAGTATGCACATGCCGACATAGATTGGTTTGTAAAACTTTTTCGTTTTTACGTAATTCTACGGCAATCAGATTTTCCGAAAAGATATTTCTACTCTGGAAATTTTTGGTTTCGCCATCATTACCTCCCCGCCGTATCGTCCGTCCCACTTTATCAATAATTTTACATCCACACGATTACGCACATTTTTCATTGTTTTGCCAAATACCGCATTATTCATTATTCTAAATCTACTTCGAAGATATAACCTGTAGGCGAATCGAGCGCGATAGATAATGTGTCGAAACTAGATACAATGTCGACCCATCGAAAATCGGCATAAGGCAATGGTTGACACGTTGCTCATCCGTGAAAATTGTTTACATCAAAATACATGAGATACGATAATTTCCATGGATCTTACGACTGCATGTTATTAGCATGGGCATATTTATTGGAACATTGACTTAAACTGCCGCGTATATTCCGTCTGATAAACGTGTCAATGTCTATAAGCCATTCGAACATATGATATAGAGGAACAAATATTTGTATGCTTTAACATGGCGTCCCATGTATATCCGTGAAGAATATAGTAATACGCGGGGTCGAGCCTATAACTTTTAATACAACTATTGCGCAAAATTTTTTAAATATCTGCTAATAACAAGTTATTAATTATTAAATACAAATCACTATATTCGCCTAGCGTTCGAAGGGAGAATCGCTTCCAGAAGTTCTCGGCGTGCGCGTAATCGCTCTCGGATACTGTGTCACCGGTCAAGGAACTGTATGATTCGCGCGGCGGTAAACATGTATCTTCCAATTTGTGGGCACAGTCAATGTACTCGTACGGAAAGACATTCCCCTGTGTCAATTGCAACGGACTTTCCTTCCTAGGGCCGAGCAACTTCGTCACTTTTCTCGGTATCTCTACACACAAAAATTCGACAGATTGCTTGGGCGCCAGGTACGGTCAGGCCGCACCACTCAAAATAACACGATAATTAATTCTACGATAGTGACGGCTTAAGCTCGGTAACTCAGTTTCTTAATTGGCAGAGGGGCGGGATTCTTAATGCGGGGAATCGTACTCGGGGCTTCGGAGAGAAGGAGAGTCATTAAATCGACGCATTGAAATACTTAAATAAAAGTTAAATGAATATATTTCATATTAGAAAATTGATAGAAGTTCACATTACTTATTTACGGCCTCGTGACTCGGTAGATCCTCGACACTCGAGGTATTACAAAACAATTATGGTTCGATATTTATCGCTACCGAGGGGAACATATCCCGTATTACATTTCAATCGAGGAGGCGGGGGAGAAAGACATTCCCAAATTACATGACTCAACGACTCGACACAAGACAATCAGAAGAACGAAACTTGATAACTAATTAGACTAACATTTATTCACAAAATTCTGGACTGTTGACTCGGTACGGCTCTCCACGGAGAAAGAGAGAGACTGCGCAGTTCTTACGTTAATGACGAATCTCGGTACGGGCCTCGCGTTTCGGACACTCCCGAGTGCTCGGTAACGAAAGTAATTAACAATAACATCGATAACAATTTTTGCCGTGTTACTAGAGACGCGAGTCCCCGCCGAGTTCGCTCTTACCGAGACTTCGAAGTGGTGGCCTTACAATCTTTTGTCGTCCGTCGGTGTCTCACGTGGTTCGCACGCCGCAGTCTCGTCGAACCGTGTACGACTCTGGGCTCACGGCACGCCGGTAGCCGGCGTCGGTGGCGCTGCGCCCGCCGCCTATAATCGATCCTTGATCCTCTGTCGGCGCTAGTCGATCCTTGTGGGCCTCGTTGCCCCGGTAATTTCAAAACTGCTCTCGGTAGGTTTCGGAAGGTTAGTGCGGATAATATGGCTGCTCGCTGTACGTCCCGAATAACTGCTTCGCTCCTTCTCTAATGTTCGTCGGGTTGCTGAGGGACTCGCCGAGAGGTGATCAATCTCTCTCACAAAACCGACGGTTCCGATTCCTTCAGAACGATGCCGGCGGCCCCATTGGAGTAGTCATCCCTGTCTTGGGATGTCGGTACCCTTATATGTGCTCCCCCGCTCAGTTCCTTCCGCTATCCGAGGCTGTAAAACATATTCGGCAGTAACGGGCCCTTGCGTTTTTATTCTATTTATTTTACAATAAATACCTTACTTCACCGTGTTACCCGGCGTCCCCGAGCGCACCGCTTCCACCCAGGTCGTCCACTCTTGCTGCAAATTCCGCCATCCCACGATGGCTGCTCCCTTCGATACAATAGGGCCTTCTCCGACCACTCATTTCCACTCGGTAGATCTACGTGACTTAAATAACTAAAGGCGAGTCGACGAAGAAAAGTTCGTCGCTCGCCGACCCAAAATTCGTCCTCTCTCTCGACCCTTCCTCGGCCGGGCCGTGCCGGCCCTGTGACGGGCGTAAAAACGTCACGTCACAACTCCCCCCTTCCCGGGGAGGACCGAGGCGGTCTTGGACACCGACGCACGTCGATGACCACCAATCCGAAGCCAAAACATCAATTCCACCCGGACTTCCTAAACGTCACCAGAACTAAGTGCTCTCGCCAATTCTCTCCGGGAGCTTCCTGTACCGCCTAAGTCCTAATGTTTAATATACCGAAAACTTGACACCTCGACCATTCCTCCTTTGATAATCCGGTAGAGGGTGGGACAGTTTGGGTAGGCACAAAACATTACAAAATTTAAGAAAGTGAAATTTATCGATATCACAGTATACATATATATATATTTCTCTCTTCCTTCCATAGGCTTTGCCCTTATCACATTGGTAATCCTTATCACAATATTAGCTTCCGCCCTCACAGCGAAGAGACGAAAGAGAAAAGAAAAAAAAATATAGAAACAAATTAAGGCACTGTGGAGTCAGATTAGAAACAAACGGGGAAGAGAAGAGAAAAAAAAACAAAATAAAACGGGGTTACCTCCTTAAGCAGGGGAAACAAAAAAATATATACATATATTAAGGCTTATGGCCAAGAGGGGTAGGGCGTGGGACGCGACTCTCTTCGGCGGCCATTCCGCTCCTCGGCTTGGGTCCTCCGCGGGCCTCGGTCATCTTGCGAGGGAGCGTTCGGCTCATACGAGGGGCCGCACCGCGGGCAGGAGCGCACCGTCTCCCCGACGCGCCCGCACCCGTAGCAGAAATCCGCCCGTCGCGGCTGTGGACAGGCTGCCATTCGGTGGCGGCCGCCACAGTTCCAACAGCCGCGCGGTATCTCCTCGGTAATCGGCGGCCCGCTGAACCCTCTGGCTCTCTCCCTCGGTATCAGGGACGGCTGGGCTAGATCCGTCTGCGTGGCCCTATCTATTGACCTCGGGGGGTCCACCTAGGTCGCTCTATCCCTCCGGGATACCCAGTCCGTTTGGACTGTCCGTACCGTTTGCCACGGCAGTAGTCGGATCTGCAGCCCGACGCTGCGACCCTCCGGGCGGCGGTAGATCTCCGGCCCCGAGAGAGCGGTTTGGGTGCCCGTTTCCCCGGTGGACGGGAACGTCCGCACTACCGCCCCTCGCGTGGTCACCCGTAGGTCCCGGATCGTCTCCCGGACGTCCGCCACGTCGCTCCAAAACTCGGGGCAGCTTTCCTCGATGTATGCCACGAGGTGGCCGTACCTCCCCAAAAAGCGCTGCCACTCGGCCCGGGCGGGATCCATCTCGAGAAAAAGCTAGTCGGGATCAGGGGTGTGATATGGTTTAAGATCTTGAACATGGATCTTGCCTACGGTCGACCCGTCTAGGCGAGTCAACTCGTAGACTACGGTGGATAGTTTCTTGCCGATCCGGAAGGGACCCTCGAATTTAGGTGCCAGTTTCGCTGCGAAGTTATGCGCGGCGGAGGACAGAACGTGCTGTTTTTTCAGTATGAGCTCTCCCGTACGGAAAACACGGGGCCGACGCAGCAGATTATAATGCGACGCTTGCCTTTGGTATGCCCCCTCTAAATTCTCCCCTCTAAATTCTCGGTAACCCACTCCTGTATAACCTTTAGGCGGTTCATCCTATCTGACCAAGCCGCGGGATCTGCTGCTTCGACCTGAGTCATACTGTTACCTCGGTCTCGCAACCTTGCCCTCGGTACTAATTCCCGCCCCAGATTCAAAAAGGCCGGCGATGTTCCTATCGAGGAATGCACGGCTGTGTTATAGGCTCTATCTAAAATCGGCAACATGTTTATCCCATTCTCTATGGTCTCTATCGATAAACGCGACGATCATAGTTTTTAAAATCCGATTCACCCTCTCTACGGGATTCGCTTGAGGGTGATACGGGGGAACTGTCGTGTGAGTTATCTTATGATTGTCGGCGAAATCCTTTATGACTCGATTCACAAACTCGGTACCGTTATCCGTTAATAGAAATTTTGGAGTCCCCCATCGCGAAATTACTAGATCTTCGAGAGCCTCCCTTATTTTTGGTCCGTTCGCCGAGAAGCGTCTTACACTCTATCCATTTGGTGAATAGATCTTGAATCACCAAGAGATACTGAAATCCCGATTTACTCCGGGGTAACGGTCCCATAATATCCGCTGCGACTATCATCCACGGCGCTTCCGGGATCCATCTACCCATAAGTCCCGCAGGGTTGGCTTGCTCGACCTTAGTTCTTTGGCACGTATCGCATCTCTTTACGTATTTGACTACGTTTCTAAACATTTGCGGCCAATAGTATGCTACTGCCAGACGCTGATAAGTTTTATCGATACCGAGGTGTCCGGATTGGGGAACATCGTGCGCTTCGTGTAACGCTTCCCCCCTCAATTCGCAAGGTAATACCAGCTTCCACCTATCCAAATCCTCCACGATCTCTGAAATAACTGGTTTCGATCTTAAGAAATACAATCGCTCGTCTAGGACTCTCCACTGATTGTATCGCTCCGGCTCTTATACTACCTGTACGTACCGTTGCTTGTACCATTTATCTGTACTCTCGGTATCCGGGATATCGATTATTTCGGCCGGCGCGATCAAAGCAACATTAACTTCCCCCTCGTGGCTTCGCGATAAGGCGTCAGGTACATGGTGTAGTGCGCCTTTCCTGTGTACGATCTCGTAGTCGTATTCTAGCAACTCGAGGGCCCATCTCGCTAGCCTGCCCGTGGGGTTTTTTAAATTATGGAGCCATCTCAGGCTACTGTGGTCGGTTATGACTGTAAACCGATAGCCCTCTAGATACGGTCTAAATTTCTTAATGGACCACACAACGGCTAGACACTCCTGCTCGGTAACAGAGTACTTTTTCTCGGGGTTCGCGAGGGCTCGACTCGCGAAAGCGATCACTCTTTTCCCCACCCCAAAAGATTGCGTCAAAACAGCTCCTACTACCGAGCTGGCGTCTGTTTGTAACACGAAAGGTTTTTCGAAATCCGGACATGCTAAAACCGGGGCCGTTGTGAGGTGTTCTTTAATAGATTGCACCGCGTTAGACTGCTCTATCCCCCATTCCCATCGCTTATTTTTCTTAAGTAGACGGGTCAACGGTTCCGTAATCGTGGCTAACTGGGGTATGAATCTGCGGTACCAAGAGGCCATTCCTAGGAAACGTCTGAGTTGTCGGATGTTTCTCGGTATCGGGAACTCTAAAACGGGTTGCGTCTTTTCCGGATCAACTGTGAGTCCCTCCCTCTGAACGATAAAACCAAGGTATTTTACTTGGGATTTGCAGAACTCACACTTCTCCGGATTGATCGTCAAACCCGCTGTAGTTATTTTTGCTAAGACTCGCTTCAGCCAAACTAAATGCTCTTCAAAAGTAGGAGTCGCGATAACTATATCATCCAAATATGCGAACGCGAATGGTTCCATCTGCGGACCGATTAATTTATCCAACAACATCCTCTCTGAAACGTGGCCGGAGCTCCGGTGAGCCCGTACGGCATCCGTTTGAATTGGTACAGCCCTTTTCCCGGTACGCTGAACGCGGTGACTTCCCTACTTCCTTTCGCTAACGGGATCTGAAAGTAGGCCTGACTGAGATCGAGGGTCGAAATGTAATGTACCGCTCGAAGCTTATCCAAAATACTATTCATGTTAGGCAGAGGGTATGCGTCTTTTTTCGAGATCTCGTTTACCTTTCTAAAATCTAGACAGAATCGGTACTTCCCGTTAGACTTCTTCACCATCACCACCGGGTTTGACCATTCACTGAACGAAGGCTCGATTATACCCGCGCGTAACATCTTATCTACTTCTTCGCGTATGGCTTCCTGTATTCGCGGAGAAACTACATAGCAACGTTGTTTGACCGGCCTATTAGATCCGGTGTCGATACGGTGTTCTGTAAGTGATGTTACTCCCGGATTCTCGCTCGGTATCGGAACGGTTTCTCTCAAAAATTCGTCTAACTTTCCTCGTTGGGTGATGGTGAGTTCGGGCAGCCCGCTGCACATATAATTGGTTCCCTCGGTAGAATCGAACTGATGGCGGACGGTAGGTTGCCGCGAAAAGAACCACTCGGATCTTGCTAAATCTAACCCTATGCCGAATTTGCACAAAAAATCCATCCCGACAATACAGGAAACTGCTAGATCCGGTAGCAACCCTACCATAAGTTTATGCTCGACGTCGCCTAACCGGAGGGGTACTTCGCAAATTTCGCCGATTCGCGCTATTTGGCCGTTGGCTGTCCTTATTTGTCCGTCTCGGTATCGCGATACGGGTATTTTGAGAGATCTGATCAATTGAATTCCTTCACTCCCGAAGAGCGTTCTACTAGAACTGGAGTCTACCAGGGCGGTCAACGGTTTTCCTCGTATTTGTATATTGAAATACTGCAATGGCGGAAACTCGGTATCATCTAACGTAACGTACGACTGAATGCCTCCCGAATTTACATTTTCGCGGGTCTTCTCCACTGGAGTCGTTAGGACCCGTTCTACCGACTCCCGCTCCCGTTTCCCGAACAGTTAGGACAGGTACGCAGCGTGTGCTGTTTCTTTCCACACCGATAGCAGTGGAGATTTCGCGCCTGCCTACAGTCTCGCGATCGGTGTCCCTTCCCCTCACAGTTCCAGCATTTTAATTCGGCTAACCGGGTATTATTCGCGGCGGAAGTTGAGGGTTTAGGCTCGAAATTGGCGTCCGATATCACGTTCGCGGAGGGCTTCCCTCCCGTCTCGGTAGCCCCGCCTTTCTTTCCTTGTTGTTTCGGTACGGATATTCCTGCCGCGGTAATCGTCTTAGAATTTTTCGAGGATCGTGGGGTTGCGCGATAGGCAAGTTCCGGGAAAATAGAACGCGTCGCGATCGGTAGCTTGTCTAGGTCGTAGCATTCTTCTACCTGAGAAGCCAACGTTTCCAACGAGCGAAAGTCGTAAATCTCGGTACGGTGTACCGCGACGCGCAATCTCGGTAGCATATTTCGGTGGGCGTAGTTCAGTTGCTCGCCTAGATTCCATGTGGGGTCTAGACGTTCAAATAAAGCCTGCATACAGGTTATATAATCCGCCACTGGCTCATCTTCCCCTTGTTTCCGGCGCATTATTTCATCCCTCAACATGAACTGAAAATTTGGACAACCGAAACGCGAACGCCATGCGGCCTCAAAGGCTCCCCAAGTATGCCAAAGATGTCGGTTTAATCGGAACCAGTGAGCCGCGGTGCCCGATAGAAAGAAGGGCAGACATTTAAAAATGTCCTCATCGTCTAAAGGAATTAATTGACCCTGCTCTATTTTAATTAGGAAAGCTTCCGCTTCTCCATCTCGGGCCCCGGAGAAGTTGAGGTTCCACTTCCTCATAATATTATACGCGTCCATTGCCGTATTTGCCCTACCGCGAAGTAGTCGGGGGTTAAGGGCCCTTCGCAACTCTGGAGGTGTCGGGACCTCCACTCGTGTCAGGGGTCGTCTCGGTATCTGCCTAGGCTCCCCCCCGACCGCCCCCTCTTCCTCCTTCTGTTCGTCATCGGAGGATTTATCGGATATCTCGGGGGTAGATACGTGTTCCTTCCCGGCTAAGTTCGCGGCCTCGAATCTAAGCAGTCTACTCCGGAGGGTGGGGAGAATCCCTTTTACTGATAATCTCCTAGCCGCGAGTTCCCTTTTCAGCTCGTCCACCTTAAGAGCGCATATCCATCCCAGGCTCTCCTTAGTGGTCATTATTGCGAAATATCGCGAGAGAACGAAATATTGCCGATAATCAACGCGTATCTCTCGTTATTAAACCCAGCACGGACGTCACCGAGCGATAAGAGACGGAACCCGTACGCTTTAAATATTTTGTCGTCCCGCGAGATCGTCGAGTTCCGACTCTCAAATAAATATTACTTCCCTATTATTCGACCTCGCCAACCCAACGCGACCCAATACACATCAAATTCCGCAACCGCGATTTCGATCGTCCCGCTTCAAAATATAGAGAGGCAGCTCCTTTGTCTCGAGCGTCTAAATATTACGGGAGTATCCTTGTTGATTCATTCAAGGACTCTCGATAACTCACACATATAGTACCCAAAAGAATTATTATGCCTAACCATTCCAATGTATCCGATCAAGTCGGAATGCTCACGAAAACTGTACGCGCGGGGACACACCGAAAGAAAAAAAAAATCGGGAGGAAAGAAAACATATAACACCCGAGAGAATCCTTCGATTCCACTGCGTTATTCTAAATATTTTATTACTACATATAGGATTCATTTAACAAAAAAAAAATTATCGAATGAAAAGATGTAACGTTATTCCAAACAGAAAATAGAACTGAAGCGAGAGAGGAAGAAAAAAAAAGGAAAAAAATATATATATCCTTTAATTATCACGTCCCCGTTAGGCGAATATTCTTGTCGAAAATTTTATTCCTGATACTATACAATCTCCGACACCGCAAAGGTTTTACCCGAATAATCTATATCACACACCGAGTCGCAAAGAAACATATAAGGATACACAATATTATTGTATGTAACCGATACGCGGTGTTTACCGTGCCGCGCACGAGCTTCAATGGAATGCGTGCTCGAGCCCGCGCAGCGGTTCTCCGCCTCGAGGGAGAAACAATGTATACGCGATGGCACTCTAAATTCGGGGTTTACTCGTCTCGGCAAGAACCGTCTCACAGGAAAATCTTTTTCCCAGCTCAAAATATATCAATCAAATAAATACATACGAAAAATACACAGAAATAACACATAAAAAGAAAAGAAAAGAAACGAGGAAACAATAAAGTAAACGGAAAATGTTCTGGGAATATGGAACGGCTGTGCGATGGCGATAGCCAACACAAAGAAATCTCCTATCTCTCTCCTGATTTCTCTCCTTATCTCCGTCGCTTAAGCCAAGTCTCAAATTTCTTAATTAACCGAGGTTAAAATAATTTTCCCTCGGGCCCCACGTTGGGCGCCAAATTTGCAACGGACTTTCCTTCCTAGGGCCGTGCAACTTCGCCACTTTTCTCGGTATCTCTACACACAAAAATTCGACAGATTGCTTGGGCACCAGGTACGGTCAGGCCGCACCACTCAAAATAACACGATAATTAATTCTACGATTGTGACGGCTTAAGCTCGGTAACTCACAAGGGGAGGTCGCGGTTGACTCTTCACCGATTTTGATCTCCTTTGGTATGGTGAATCTACATCGAAAAAAAGTTGCTCCGTGTTCGAGCTTTTCGTCCAATGCGCCTTGTAAAAAAAAATTTTTTTTTCCCGAAGTTTAGAGAAATTGTCAGGTTCGTTACGAGGCCTAAAGAAAGACACACTTTCGATCGGTGCCGCTAGTGCAGCGGCAGAGCACAAGAATAGTAATCCCGGGATCCCAGGTTCAGAACTTAAATTTAATTTATTACTCATTATTATTTTTTGCTTCAATATGTAATAAATATGTCATAAATATATAAGTAAGATATTTTCTAACCGACCTTCTAGAACCCTTATTAGTAGACAGGATCAGACGACCCTCTCCTCTCCCTCCAACGTTCCTTACACTTTCACAACCAGCGGTTTCATCCAGCGGTTCACAGCAGGTAGAAAATCCGAATTTTGTAAAGCTATGAAAAGTGTGTATTCTAACATTATTAGATTAAAGAAAATTTGAAAAAATGTATAAATCTTTAAAAAGTAAAAATATTTCTAAAAATATTTCTCTATAAAAATATTTTATTTATATTACGATCATTTTATTAATTTTAAATATATAAAGAGATATATGCATAACTAACGATAAAAATATGCCGAATATTTATTTATCATAATAAATAATACATATTATAAAAAAAAAAAAAAAAAAAAAAAAAATTATGACAGCCCAAAGTTCTGAACCTGGAATCCCAGATTACTATTCTTGTGCTCTGCCGCTGCACTAGCAGCACCGATCGAAAGTGTGTCTTTCTTTAGGCCTCGTAACGAACCTGACAATTACTCTAAACTTCGGGAAAAAAAAAATTTTTTTTACAAGGCGCATTGGACGAAAAGCTCGAACACGGAGTAACTTTTTTTCGATGTAGATTCACCATACCAAAGGAGATCAAAATCGGTGAAGAGTCAACCGCGACCTCCCCTTGTCAGTTTCTTAATTGGCAGAGGGGCGGGATTCTTAATGCGGGGAATCGTACTCGGGGCTTCGGAGAGAAGGAGAGTCATTAAATCGGCGCATTGAAATACTTAAATAAAAGTTAAATGAATATATTTCATATTAGAAAATTGATAGAAGTTCACATTACTTATTTACGGCCTCGTGACTCGGTAGATCCTCGACACTCGAGGTATTACAAAACAATTATGGTTCGATATTTATCGCTACCGAGGGGAACATATCCCGTACTACATTTCAATCGAGGAGGCGGGGGAGAAAGACATTCCCAAATTACATGACTCAACGACTCGACACAAGACAATCAGAAGAACGAAACTTGATAACTAATTAGACTAACATTTATTCACAAAATTCTGGACTGTTGACTCGGTACGGCTCTCCACGGAGAAAGAGAGAGACTGCGCAGTTCTTACGTTAATGACGAATCTCGGTACGGGCCTCGCTCGGTAACGAAAGTAATTAACAATAACATCGATAACAATTTTTGCCGTGTTACTAGAGACGCGAGTCCCCGCCGAGTTCGCTCTTACCGAGACTTCGAAGTGGTGGCCTTACAATCTTTTGTCGTCCGTCGGTGTCTCACGTGGTTCGCACGCCGCAGTCTCGTCGAACCGTGTACGACTCTGGGCTCACGGCACGCCGGTAGCCGGCGTCGGTGGCGCTGCGCCCGCCGCCTATAATCGATCCTTGATCCTCTGTCGGCGCTAGTCGATCCTTGTGGGCCTCGTTGCCCCGGTAATTTCAAAACTGCTCTCGGTAGGTTTCGGAAGGTTAGTGCGGATAATATGGCTGCTCGCTGTACGTCCCGAATAACTGCTTCGCTCCTTCTCTAATGTTCGTCGGGTTGTTGAGGGACTCGCCGAGAGGTGATCAATCTCCGACGGTTCCGATTCCTTCAGGACGATGCCGGCGGCCCCATTGGAGTAGTCATCCCTGTCTTGGGATGTCGGTACCCTTTTATGTGCTCCCCCGCTCAGTTCCTTCCGCTATTCGAGGCTGTAAAACGTATTCGGCAATAACGGGCCTTTGCGTTTTTATTCTATTTATTTTACAATAAATACCTTACTTCACCGTGTTACCCGGCGTCCCCGAGCGCACCGCTTCCACCCAGGTCGTCCACTCTTGCTGCAAATTCCGCCATCCCACGATGGCTGCTCCCTTCGATACAATAGGGCCTTCTCCGACCACTCATTTCCACTCGGTAGATCTACGTGACTTAAATAACTAAAGGCGAGTCGACGAAGAAAAGTTCGTCGCTCGCCGACCCAAAATTCGTCCTCTCTCTTGACCCTTCCTCGGCCGGGCCGTGCCGGCCCTGTGACGGGCGTAAAAACGTCACGTCACACAATAAATTGAAATTTTTAGTCGGTAAACTTTAAAGTTCCGATTGTAAAATTTTGAGTTTGTCGCTATATAAATGCAACGGTAAGCCTCTACGGCTGACGAATCTTTAAAAGGCGGCCAAAAAACCGACGGTAGAACAATCATCTACTCCCTCTAAGTGAATAGCCTTGGTACAGAGGCAAATAAATAAGGGACATAGTTCTTCATGGATTTTTGACCGCGGCCCTTGTAAGCAGTGACATTGAAGGGCCCTGCGTAATCAACTCCGGTATGGACGAACGGAGATGATTGTCACGCGCGGGGGGGGGGGAAGATCTCCCATTCGTTGAGTCGGAGAAGTAGCAGCTTGACGCGCGCAGATTACGCAATGTCGTATAAGCGTTTTTACTAAGCTCCTGACTCCTAAAATCCAATAACGCTGCCGCAAAGTGCGTAATGTTAATTGCGTGCCTCTGTGAAGCGAAGCTCTGTGAGCTTGATGGATCAGAAGCTCCGATATACGATGCTTCGGTAAGAGAATCGGGTGTCGCTCCGATAAGGAGAAGGCCGCGTTTTTTAACCGCCCGCCAAGGCGGAGTAACTGATCCTCTCCGATAAAGGGATTTAGCTTGCTCAACGAACTCGAAGGAGACACGAACGAACCTTTTTTCAGAGCTTTTAATTCGTCAGAAAAATGGGACTGTTGTAGGAGACGGAACCAGAACTCACTCGCTTCGTTAAGCTCTGAGGCGTTTAAAACCGAAAGAGTGAGAGGTTGAGAGAGTTTCCTTTGACGCAGATTCGCGAGAAATCGGCGTATATAGGCCGTAACTCTGACTAATTTAGTCCAACTTAAGTAATCGTGAGGGAGTTCCCATATGGTTGTGCCCTCAACGTGATGAGTCGTAGTTTTCTGATTTTCAGCTAGCATTTGTTCGTCCTGGTAAGAGTCACGCTTTGGGATAGGATCGTGGATGGGCCATGAAGTAGAGGGATTCTTCAATCACGAAGGACCAGACCACCACAGGTCGTGAGACTCGAGTTCGGTCGCCGATAAACCGCGTGATGCGCAGTCGTGCTTAGATGAGACGTGATTCCATCGAATTGATGGGAGGGAGGTCTGTATCTCCGAAACGCGATTAGCTACATAAGTATTCCATCTAGTAGGATGTTGTTTCAGCCAAGCGAGCGTTATAGTGGAATCAGTCCACCCATAAAGCGGAGCTTGGGGAAGGTTTAGAGCGTTCAGCGTCCACTTAAGTAGCCGACAGAGAAGGACTACGGCACTGAGCTTGAGTCGAGGAATACTTACGGTTTTCAGGGGGGCGACTTTAGTTTTTGCCGCAAGTAAACTTATTTGAAAGTTGTCGAGAGAATGAAGCACGCGTAAATAAACTACCGCGGCGTAGGCACGGCTCGATGCGTCGGCGAAACCGTGAATTTCGATGCCTAAATTCTCAGTCTGGCTTCCGGTTCAGCGAGGAATTAGAACATTATCTAGCGAGGTTAAATCCGAATAATAATTAATCCATTGTTTGTTTAAATCCGGGGGGATTGGATCGTCCCAGTTACATTTAAGAAGTCAGAGCTCCTGTAATAGAATCTTTGCAGTAATAATAATAGGAGCGACCCATCCGAGAGGGTCGTATAATTTAGCGACAAGCGAGAGAATTGAACATTTACTGGCAAACGTTTGTTTTTCCGTATGAGTCACGAGACGAAAGGAGTCTTCCTTTAGCAACCACGACAAACCCAAGACTTTTAACGAGTCGTCTTTCTTGATATGGTGATCGATTTGCTCGTGTTGAGAGACAGGAATATCCTTTAAAAGCTCAGGAGAATTAGGGGTCCTCTTGCGTAATTGAAATCCACCTCGTTTCATTAAACTGATCAATTGGTTGCGCGTATCGCGTAATGTATCCATATCATCGGCGCCGAACAGGGTATCGTCAACGTAAAGTGAATTTTCGATAATGTCCACGGCTCGAGGAAACGCGTGACCTTCGTCAGCCGCGAGTTGTTGTTTCAAAACTCGAATAGCGAGATAAGGGGCGGGCGCAAGACCGTACGTCACTGTGAGGAGACGAAAATGCTCAATATGCGAGTCGTCAGTTGGTCTCCACACGATTAAGACATAGCACCATAGCACACAGACATAGCACCATTGTCGCCAGCGTAGTATTATCGCAGCAAGATCGTTTTGTAATTTCGGTCCTATTAATAAATTATCGTTTAACGTGGTTCCATCGCGAGTTTTGCACGAACCGTTAAACACTACGCGTAACTTGGTAGTGCTACTTGTCTCCCGCAAAACAGCGTGATGCGGAGGATATACGGGAGAAGATGTTAATTTATCCCCGTTTTCGACAAGCTCCATATGACAGAGCGATAAATATTCGCGTAAGAAACCGTACTGAGCGCGGAGGTCTGGACGTCTGAGCAATTTATTTTCCGTACGCTTATAAAAAGAGAGCGCGATAGAGAGTGATTCTCCTATCCGTATCGGGGGGCCTTTTTTGAAAGGCAATCGAACAACATATCTCCCTTGCGACAATCGTGTGTGAGTTGCCGCGAAGTGCTTTTCACATTGGCCTTCCTCTTCGGTTAGAGGAAGCTTTTGAAAGATTTCTTCATTTTCCCAAAATTTTTGTAATAACACATTTGTATTATCGTCCGCTATGCAATGGAGAATCGAGACACCATCATTCGAGGGTCGAGCAGTTCCCGTCGGACCGGATAAGATCCACCCGAGTGCGGTGTTCTGCGCGGTCGGCGAACCGATGGGGCCTTTCCGAAGGTCTCCTAACAATAATGAGCCATAAAGATCGGCTCCAATTAGCAAATGAATCGGACGATGGCTTGCAGGATCGGGATCGGCTAAAGTCAAGTTACATAAATGCGACCACGAGTCGATAGGCCGGATTTGCAAAGCTACATATGAGGTAATTCGTTGGTATACGTACGCAGTCAATGGAAAGATCGGAGCAGTTTTCGCGCACGGCGATAATTCGACTAAAACTCTTGCCTTCGAGGTTCCGGTATAATTTTCTCCGAAGCAACGAATTTGCAGATCGGCGCGATATCGTTTCGTTCGGATTAATTGACACAGAGATTCAGAGATGAAACTGAAAGTGGATCCCTGATCCAGCAACGCTCTGACTTTAAAACGTCTACCTTCCGGCGTGTGTAGATCGACCCACGCAGTAGCGAGCAACACGTTTGGCGCCGGCTCTTGACGAGGCTGTACGCTTTGTACGCTAGCGACGGCCGCATCCGTCGCAACAGCGGAATCGCTTGCAGGAGTTTTCGCTACAACCGCTGACGCAGGCGATTGCGAGACGGACGCTGTCAAAATCTCGTTATTAATGGCATGCAATAATGAGTGATGTGCACGACCACAGTGTTTGCAACGTGCACTTGTTTTACACGACGATGAAAAATGTCCGGCTCGTAAACAGTTGAGGCAAAGCTTTTTTTGTTTCACGAATGCGTTGCGTTGCGCGATTGACTTCGCGAGAAAATCCTCGCACTTGAACAAATTGTGATTCCCGGCGCAACTCACGCATTTAATCACGGTTACGTTATTTATCGAAGATTTCGGTTTGTTATTGCGAGGACTGACTGAGTTGTAAGAAGCGTCCGAGAGATCGGTCAGCCCTCGGATTCGAAGCGTTAAAAACTCGTTAAAGTCTTTGTAAGAGGGGAGATTTGAAGACAAGGAGCTGCGTTTCAAATTCCACTCATTGCATGTACGTGGACTAAGTTTTTGCGACAAAAGATAGATAAGAAGATTATCCCATCGCTCGACAGGGCTACCGAGATTATTCAGGGCGGCTAACGTTGCAGACACTGTGTCGCGTAATGTCTTTAATTCGCCAGCGTGTTCGTTTCTCATCGGTGATAGATTCATGAAAGAATGAATATGCGCGTGTACAAGAGCTTGCTTATCATCGTAATCATTCGTTTATCAATAATTGCCACGCAGACTCGTAATTAGCGTCAGAGATTTTTAAATTAACAATCATTAAAGCCGCTTCTCCGCTTACGCTAGATTTCAAGTAATGAAAACGCTGAGTGTTAGTAAGCGCTTCGTTCTTCGCAATAAGTGACTCAAACATATTTCGAAAATTTTCCCATTCCAGATAGTCACCGGCGAATTTAGGCAATGAAATACGCGGCAATTGTAGCGAAACACCGGTAGACGCGTCGCGGAAAGAAGAGTTAGTAGTATCGGTACTATCGGTAGAAGGTGGTTCAGTTTTACAAAATCTACTTATCGTATCTAGAAGGTGATCGGCGGCATCATGGTAGGCGTCTTCCGCTCCATAGAATTCTTCCTTCAGGAAGTAGGAAAGAGTCGTCCTTTCCTCAGCAGTCGCAGCGAGGCAGAGTTCGTTATGCAGCCGTTGCACAACGCTCCAAGTTTCTTTCAGATCTGCTAGTCTTCCTTGCGTACGGGCAATCGTGACGTTTGCTTTGCCGATCTTTTTGAAATTGATTAGGATTCGCTTGAGCAAATTAATTTCGTTGGTCTGCTCCACCAGGAGTCGACGGAAGTTTTCAGACATCGTGTTCGGAGGAGATAGTTAGTTGAGCACCACTGAGCGTACGGGTTACGCGGGGCGCGAGAGGCTCGAGAGCGCAAGAGAGTCAAATTTTTTCTTCGTCCGTCGTGACGGAGCTGGCAGGGCTGCGGCACGTGAGCTTCACGTGGAGCCTCGAGAGAGAGAGAGAGAGAGTGAGAGAGCGTCAGGCGCTCAACCTGTTTCACTCTAACGTGCGAGAGAATCGGAGAGCGGTATAGTTAACGCGACGGAGAGCGCCGTGCGAGAGAGCGCTGTCTCCCTCGCTTTGCCCACGCTCCTGCGAGTTAGAAAAGGAGAGAGCGAGGTGTCCGACGACTTCTGCAGTTCACCGTCGGTTATCAACGTCCTGGTGCCAGGCACAGCACGACTGGTTTAATCGACAATTAAATGCTCGATCAACTGCCGCTCAGAATTCACTTCGCACCATTTAACAAAATATCCGGCTCGAAGGACCCTTCAATGTCCGCGTTCCTTTGCTCTTTAACGCGAACTTTGTTATATGAGTTTTTTTTGTTTATTTGCCAGAACTTGGTGGTCGCGGGTATAAATGAAATAGGCAGCAGAATTTTGTAACACAAATAACTGTCTTGCTTTATTTGAAAGTAATCAGCCTCTTATCGTTTGCTTGTCTCGTCGCTCGCTTCTCTCGCACTGGTGTGGACAAAAGGCTACACATCGCGAATTCCGAAATCGGATACCGATAGAGAATCGATACGATTGGCAAATTATGGTTCGAACGAGGAAAGCCACCAATCGGCTATTCACACGACGAAAGACAAAAAACGGCAGAAGGCCGACTCTCGAGCAATCGGTCTCGAAAACAAAATTCCTTAGCCGCTTATACAAATATTATTTTTTCATTTGTGGGTTTCGAGACAATTCGAGAATTATCGTTTTGCATTATAAATAGAGATTTATAATGGATTCTTAACAATCTAAAAACACATATCGGCGAGGCACAAAGACGAGAACGCGCCAAAGAGCGAGTCTTATCTTTAGGGAGAAATTAGTACAGTAAATTAACAAAAAATAAAAACGTGCCGAGCAAAACGGCACCGCCGCGGAAACTCTGAGAAACCGACAAGTATTGCCGGGAGAACGCGCCGAAAGTAAGTTTCCCTTCGGAAAGAAATAGGGGAAACAGATAATAAAATATAAACGTGCGAATCAAATAGCACACCCGCGGACGTTCTCACGAGAAAGCGGCGAAAAATATAAAGATTAATAAGACGCCACACGCATCGCTTCTCGGTAAATATGATCTAATTGTAAGACTCACGCGGAGGGTAATAAAGCGGCAATCCGCCGATAAAAGACGGCACTAATAAACGCCAAATTTCGCGACATCCGCCTAGGAAAACTAACAACAAATATCGCTCCCGATATCAGAAAAATCTCGAGACAGCCCCGTTTTTGGAAAACAAGCTCCAATTCGCAGACGCCTGCAATAAACTTCTGATTCGTCGATCCTTGCAACGTACCCCATAAAAAATACAATTACGAGTTTCTATTCGCAGGATTTTGTTAAGAGATCGGAGGGCGTGAACCAAAAATTGGGATATAAACGCGAATTTTTTTGCGGAGCAACACTTCTTTTTATTCCCTTAATTGCTCCGAATGCTAGTGCGTTCCGCGTGATAGTTAAGATCTCTCTCAAACTTTCGGGGGTAATCTTCCAAATTCGACTTTGCATAAGATTAGATCCTACCGTGAGTGTAAGTGGAAGCAATCCAAGTGTGACACCGAAAGACAGTACATAACAGTGAGTGCGATAAACCGGATACGCCACAGCCAGCGAGCCAGATCTCCACCTGGAGGCGGCTGATCGTACGTAACAATATTAATATTTCTAATTACTTCATATATATTAATATTACTTTATATATATTAATATTACTTTATATATATTAATATTACTTTATATATATTAATATTACTTCATATATGTATATTAATATTACTAAAACATAAAGTTAAAAGCGATATATAAAAGTATGTTATTAAAATTACTGAATTGAATATGATATTAGTTAGCAACAACGTTTCTTATTTCAGCGAAGAAAAATTTTGCGAAATAAATGTACGATTAATCGGTTGTTGTGTTCACAATTTTCGGTAAAAAGAGTAAGAAATTGATTAAGATCGTAAGCGACAGACATATAATATAGAAATATACAGCTATATTGTCTGCAAGTTTGTAAGAAAAATCCTTGTAGTTGTCGGGTGTTCCATCGATGGATGATGCAGTTTTGTCAAAGACGAAGGAGAAATCCGGGCGCCAGAGGCGGTATTCCGTAGCTGTCGAAGTAGGTGCCTGTTCTGTGTTCGTCAAGAAAGATGGCGACCCAATGTTCTCCAGGTCGTTTATGATCGTCTGTATTAACGAGGGTAGCCGTCGACTTCGTTCACACCCCCGGAACTCTCTCGGCGGGATAAACTCCTACATGCTTGGCATCGATATGGCGCAATGCTTGTAGAATTTCGCAAGAGTTCATTTTTTTGGCACAAAGACGAACGCGTCGATCCTGGTATTATTTGAATAAGCAGTGTACCAAGCAAATTCGTGCCTTTGTAAATAAGTATTTAAATTCAACGAAAAATTAATTTTTGATGAAATTTTCGACGCACCGACATCCGCGTACGGCTCTTATACCCAATTTATCTCAATATATATATTTAATATTAAAGAGCCTCGAAAATTCTTATTATTTGAATAACTTTGATTTTTACTTCTCCCGCTGTAACGTTTTTGTTCGACGATTTGACCTTTGCAAATCTTTCTTCTTTTTCTTCTTCTTTTTTAATTGTCTGACGCTTGACAAATTTTTTGTCTCTATTACATTATCCATTTGAGTTCGAATATTATGAATTAGAACGTCATTGTCATTTACGTTGCTAGCAGAGTAATCCTTGTCGCAGTTGATTTTTAAGTTATTCGCTTTCGTCGCTATCGTTATCACTTTGTCGTCGTCGTTATCGTCATTGTCACTTAATTGATAATTTTCGGGAGAACTACAAGTGGGTTGATTAACGCTGAGAATATCGTTGCTGCCGCTATTATTTTGATCGAATAGCCAACGTTTCAATTTGTATGCGTTATATAATGAAAGATTTCTCGAAATCCATGATGAGTGCAATATTGTTCGCACTCTTCCTCCAACAATAAAGTTTTGAATGCTGGAGAGAGATACCTTACAAATTATATATCTCTCTGGAAAGTAGATTTCGCAAGTAATGTGCTTTTTCACTGCTTCTAACGCAAATGTGAGGCGTGTACCTTATAATTATACGTAAATGCAACGTAAAATATTTTGGATTAGCCTCGCTATCGAAACATTCGATCTAGTGATAATTTTGTGTGAGCCAGCAGTTTTGTCGTCTTATTTTTTCGGATAATTTAGCGAACGGATACGGCGGTATTATAATCCAATGATCGACGATTGACGCGTCAATCGTGACAATTGCGATTTCCTTAAAAAGAAACTTCTCACTCGCATCGCGGAAGCCTTGTATGTTGATGACTATACCCATATTGCAAAGAAAACCTTATATGCTTTCATTGGCTTAAGGGGTAAAACCACTCTAGGATTTTCAAAAAATCGATATTTTTTTTTGCTTAAACGATACTTTAGGGTCATAAAAACAATATGCCATTTGATTTATAGTGGAAAACAAATTTTAAAAGGTTCAATTATCGATTTTGCCGCAGCGCCTCAGAGCGCGCGCTGAGCACTCACGCGGCGCGCTGTGATTTATCGCTTTTGTACTACTTTTACCTTTCGAAATAATAAGTTTACCTGTTACTTACAAAGCAAACGGTTCTTAAGGTTCCTCGAGAGGTTACCAGGGTACGCTAATACTATAACAAACGTGTATGTGTGAGTCAGTACAGCTGACAAGCCACGCCGTGCACACGCTTCGTTTTGCTTTTCCCGTTCATTTCTCTGTTTTATATACATGTATATTATATATTTCGTTGTGTTGAAGTGAATAACAAAAACAATATGAGTGATGAAACGCCAGTGTACAATGAAAAAAAGGCCGAAAAGGGGAAATGCAGCAATTTGAAGAGACCGAAAATTTCAAACCGACGAGCGCCGCATCGACTTTTCCGAGAGATCGCTTAGCGATGCCGCAAAAAAGGCCCGAACATCCTTAAAAGCATCTAGGAAGGAAGAGGAGGAGGCGAACATCGACCTGGTTGGCCAAATGTATGGTGCAGGCATCGCAGATTAGAGGTAAACAAAAATTTCAAGGATTAAAGTGTTCATAAAACTTTAAACGCGTTTTTCTCGAAACCACTTTTTTCAAACTGGGAGGACGGATTTCTCGGAGACTATTGCATGGATCGATTTGAAATTTTTACAGTAGCTTCACAACAATATTCTCTTTGGAAATACGTAGCCGTTTTTTGATTGAATGTAAACTTTTTTTTTATAAACAATTTAATGCTCATTTTTAGGGCAAAAAATTGATTCATTTCTTAAAAAGTGCACCATTTCCACAAAAATTGATTTAAAAAAAAAACCCTACGTACTTCCAAAGCCAATTGTATATAGATTATAATTTTTTTTTGTTTTTTGTTCCAGGACTCATACATGCCGAGAAATCCGTCCTCCCGTGGCGGTGTTTTCAAAAAAGCTGTTTTCGACGACGACTCTGTCGCCGCCATTTTGTATGAAAATGACAATAAAAAAAATTGTTTTTCGTACTTCAATATGTGTTAAATAAACCCTCTGAAAAGAAATTCTATTCCGTTTGTCATACTCCCAAAATAAATTGTCAAATTTAGGTCTTTTTTTCTGCCTCTAGAGTGGTTTTACCCCTTAATTTAAGCTTTTCACGAACCGTCGACGAGCGCGTCTCAAAGGAAACTGGTATTTCTTTTCGTTACATTATAAGTTTTTATTCTTGTGAAGAAAAACTTATAAGTTACTCTTAACTAACTTATAACTTACTTATAACTAAGGCCTGGATGTTCGAGCAATAGGGACACTACGTTCGCCCTGGCCAAGACAAGCAAAACCTCTGCAGATATCTCGCGAACGGAGCACTCGAAGCTTTGCATCCTGGAAACAAGCTCAGGCCATGTCTTCAAAGCTCGCTCCAGAATCACCATCGACAACCTCGGCATTTTTTCATATGTCAATTCAAAATTCATCTATATGGAGAAGCACCTCAAGACCCATCTGACGCAGCTCTACCGCGACATCATGGCATCAGTAGAAATGCGAATTGGAGAGACAAGTACTTCAGAATGCTCTCTCTCTCTCGCAAGTATAGCACCAGACGAAATGGCTCACAGGATTATGAGAGCGCCAGGATACACAGCCGTAACGGCAGGAGAAGTGATACACCTCATAAAATGTGTACCCGTGGAATACCCGTGGCATACGCCCCACAGAAACATGCTATAACGAACTTCCGATAACACATCAAAACCGCTGTTTCTAACACCAAGGTAAAGGGTACTTGCCAGAACGGGAACGGTAAGAGATTGCAGCGAACTTCTCCCGACCATGTATAAAATTCAAAATGTGGTATCGCCTGTTGCCGAGACCCACGGAATCTATGGCACCGCCAGTGATTCAGCCGCTCACACGTCCGACGTGGAGTTACGTGAGTCCCGCTTCACTCGCCTTAAGCGGCATCTACAGCAGCGAGGACATCGATCGTCTCCGCGACCACATCATGTTCTCGATGGAAAGACCTTCCATGCTTAACACAATCGCTAGAGGCGCCATGGGGCAGACTATCCCAGAAGGAAGCATCTCCATGCTAAATCTCCTGGACGAAAACTCGCTAAATCGAATAGCAGAAAGCGCCGGAGCACGCTTATGGAAAAGCTTCATGACACTTCGGCTCAACCAGTGCCGGAGTATTAGGGATCTTCATTGCTGCACGCTTCGCGAAGCTAGTGGTCGACACTCATCCACGGCTACTCCCTGCACTCTGTATACGGATGGAGTATACATCTTCTTGGAGCCATCTGGACATCGGTGACAAACGTCCTTTTACATCTCGGAAGACCAGCGGCCGGAGGACAGAACAACGGAAGGAGCTTCTACCCCTAAATTCCCCATCAACGACAGAAGATTCTGCGCCCCTAGCTCCTCCCTCGCAAGAAAAAGACCCTCTTCACAATAAAAAGTGCAAGCATGTGAGGTGCAAATGGACTATAAAAAACTGCGCAACCTCCTCAAAGAAGAGGTTTAGACTCTAAAAAGTGTGTTAGCATAGGATAGAATTAAAAGGATCCTTCGCGACTGTTTTTTTTACCGACGAAGTATTGTTTTCGTCCTTCTAGTCTCTCGTCGCATTGATTTGATAGAATTAAAAATGCTTCTCTACGATTGCAATACATCGTCTTCAACCATGACAATTTTTCCTTCTTCTCTATCCATTTTCAATTCGAAGACTGTCAGAAACTTTATGACGGACATATATTATAATGTTGCTCCCCTCTTGATTTTTAATTCTATATCTCTCTTGTTCTAACTGGAGTATCATGTCTCAGCATGCTCATCATTTTCTACATCTCCAGAGAACGAAGAAAGAATTTTGTCGACTATGCATATCTTATTATTGGGAAAGAAATAATTAAACGCAATTTAAAAGTAAAATAATTTTTTAAATTTGTTACAAGCATCATAAAGAATATCATTTATAGCACAAGTTAACAATTCGCAATCTATAAGTGATTCGTTGTTAAACATACTATTGCGTATCACTTTTGCGGCATTGCTCGCATCGCGGATATTATCACATTGTAAAATATTTACAAATTGTTTAAACTTTTCAGTAACACTATGAGTATTTTCACTCACTCAGAAATACATATGATCTATACATTTTTCAAAATCGAATAAATGTAGTAACGTTGATTGTTGGATTCAAAATTACCGGCTATATCTGCGAGCTAATCGCGTGCAAGTTGTGCGCTCACACCCTTAGGGTGGGAGGATTGCTGACGAGGAAAATCTGCGATCACGCGAAAGTACGACGAGTACGTGTCATTTCACCAAAAATATAACACGATATCGCGAGATCGCTCGTGATTCCATCCTTCTGATTATTCTCGATTATACTAGAAATATTGACTAAACGTGACGCGGAGTTATCGAGAGATTCGCTGTTTCGCGCTGTGCTCTTGATAATTAGAATAAACGAATATAATCCCGCGCGTACTTATTGACTGACCATCTCCTCATCAATACCTATAAAATTTCAGTACGTAGACATATACAAATCAAGACATATACAAATTGGTCCTTCGAACCGGATAGAGCGCGCGTTTTGGAGCACGCGATCACCGCGAGCGAGTGTTCGCAATTTCGAGTACGCGCTGGTCAGTGGACAGGACATCATTATAACTGAGAAGGTACAATTATAGTCGTGTGTTAATGATTAGACATTTGCAATAGACAATTACGACGTTGCTAGAATATTCGAATCACGGCCGTTTGCCATGTTGTGATTGATCGACCTTGTTACACCGCTGTTGTCAGCGTGATATCGGCGTGATTTCGGCGTGTGCGGCTGACGTCTATTGGTTTATTTGTTCGCTCGACCTTCTCAGCGAGACAAGAACGAATACCAACGTGAGTGTCAAGTGAAATAATTTGATCTCCAAAATATCGAATATCGAAACTTTTCGAAAACAAAGAGGCGTTTTGAAGGGAAAATTAACAACGATTAAAAACTTCGTCACCAGAGCCACGAAGGACGTAGAGACTGCACCGGAGGAAGTCACAACGCGTCTTCAAGCGGTGGAAGAAATATATTCCAAATTTCAAATTTAATCGCAGCATTTTTTAACGGGAGACGAACCTGACCAGAGGGATCAAGCAGAGGACTCCAAATTTGACGAACGATACTTTTCAGTAAAAGCAGAGTTGTTGCGGCTGTTGGAGAGGATCAAACCGAAGTCCGCCGGGCCGTCGGTCGGCGCTGGTTGCTCGACCGGCGAAGCAACGGTGATGCAAGTGTTGGAACAGCAAACGACTTTAATTCAAAGGTTAGCTGAGCGCAATGACAATGATGCGTTGGCTCGAACAATGGAGCAACAAATACAACTACTGGAAAGATTAAGTACACGATCAGGCATGTCCGTGAGAGAACCTCAAGTCCAATTGCCGATGATAAAGCATTGACGGAAACATAGAAGAATGGAAGCGATTCTACGACACCTTCAAAACATTAATACACGACAGTGAGTTATCTAACGTACAGAGACATCAATACTTGGTTGAAGCATTGAGCGGTCAAGCCACCAAGGTGATCGAATCAATAGACATTTCGGAGGATAATTACGCCGTGGCTTGGAAATTATTGAAGAAGAGATACGACGACGAACGAGGAATTCGAAGGCGACACGTACAATGTTTATTCGAACTACCACAAGTGAAACGAGAATCAGCTGTAGCCATCCAGGAGCTAGTGGATTATGTCCAAAAACATCTACGAATACTAGAAGTCATGAAACTTCCTACGGAATCGTGGAGCGAACTAATCATTTATTTAATCGAGAAAAATCTGGACAACGCCACAAGGAGACGCTGAGAAGAACACATAGAGCGGCAGGAAAATGTAACAACGAGTACAATAATAGATTTTTTGCAACGGCATAGTCAGCTGTTGCGGCGAGCGGCCTTGGACGTCGATGTCAACAAATCAAGGAACGATGCGTGCGAGAAGGACGGAACTAGTAAACAGCGAACGTCAAATCTAAAATCACGGAGCAAGACCGTATTATCAACAGGCACTCAGGAAAGAAAATGTTACCTTTGTCAGGGGCAACATCTTATGTATTCTTGTAAACAATTTTTGAGTTTGTCCGTCGATGACAGGATAAAGGAAGTCAAGCGACTGAAACTTTGTTTAAATTGTCTTAGAAACTTTGTTTAAATTGTACGATCACTTTTCCAGAAATTGCAGATCCAGTGCATGTCGGGAATGTGGTGAGCGACACAACACATTGTGTCATAAAAAGCGGGCATCCGGTTCGGCTGAGGACTTGACAAGGAGTTCAGCCGGAAGTTCGGAAGGGTCATCCGCAAGCGCCACGCTGTGTTCCACGAAGAATGCTGAGACGATGTCAGCAGGAGACAGCGGATCGGTCGAGGGCACATATAATCGATGCATCCGGAGCGCAAACGAGCGCAAGTAGGTCCTAATGGCGACAGCTATTGTAGTAAACATTGGTTCGAATAATCACGATTGTCAATTGCGAGTACTATTAGACAGCGCGAGCGAGATAAATTTTATAACATCCGCGGCATGCAATAAATTAAATATAAAACAATAAAGAATTCGCGAATCTATCAGCGGGTTGAACAATATGAGTTGCAGAATAAATCACGGTTGTAAAGTTTCTATGAAATCGCGAGCATCTAAATTCGAATTTTTATACTGCTTAGTTGTTACAAAAATTCTGCCTTCATTTTCAATTAAGGCATCAAGGTTGCCGATTCCGGAAAATTTAAAATTAGCAGATTCATTGTTTTTCAACCCCGGACACATCGATGCTCTCGTGGGCGGTGAATTCTTTCTTCAATTATTAGAAACCAGTAAAATTGAACTCGGCGACGAATTGCCAGTATTGCAAAACACTAAATTCGGCTGGATAATTGCAGGCTCGGTACCACAATATCTAATCGCAAGTCGGACGACCAACCGTCAAATTTCAATTAATCATACATGTTTATCAACGCAGCTGTCGAATGTTGACGAGACCTTGCGAAGGTTTTGGGAATTAGAGGAATACACGGAAGACATAAAGCTGTCAAGGGAGGAACAGAGCTGCGAGAATCATTTCGTAAATACAACAAATCGAGACGTGTCCGGACGATTTGTCGTCAGACTACCATTTCGCGAAAATAAAGCTCAGTTAGGCCGATCAAGGGAGGGGGCGCGGGGGAGGGGTGGTGCCCGAGGTGGAGGGGGCGGCCCGCCAAGGCGAGATCGCGGTGGCGGACCACCTCGTCGTCGAACAAGGAGACGCCTCCCTGATGGGGTGAACTAAGCGGGATGGATGCTGGGCGAGGGGCGCTGTGCCCCCCCGCCCGATGGTGGAGTAAGGGAGGAGTAGCCGGGCGAGGGGCGTTGTGCCCCCCTCGCCCTGCGCAAAGACAGAGTAGTCTCGGAGGAGGGCGGGGGCGGGTGTCGCCTGGCTGGCGGCCGCTCGGCGTAAGCCCTGCGGCCGGGAGTCGGGCGGCATCCGTTCCCGCCCCTGCCGAGTTCCACCTCCCTGGGGAGGACCTCGGCGATGCCCCCGGGCCGATGGTCGAATCCCGTAAAGGGAGGGAACCGTGGCCAGGGGGCGCGGGGACCACAGGGGCTCACTAGGAGCCCCATTGCACGTGGTCCCCCGGGTAGGGACGCGGCAGGGGCGGCCCTCTCACCGGTGCCTTAGAGCGCCGGTGGGAGGGCACTACTGCCTGCGGGAGGGTTCCTCCCCCTTCTGGGGGGGAACTCTCAGGAGAAGAGCTCCCGGAGCGTCGGCCGGATCTCTCATCCCTTTAGGGAGAGAGAGGGGGCCCCGTTCCGGGAGCGGAGGGTGGCGGCTCGAGCGGGAACTCTCGAGCCGTGACCCCGCCCCCCAAACTTTTTGCGCCGCAACCGGGAAGGCCCGCACGATGTGTTCGCGGGGGGGAGTATCTTCCTCACGGGGAAGATGCTCCCCGAGAAGGTAAGGCCAGGGGATGGCAAGAAGTAATGCTTCGGCAGTTCCTTGCCATCCCCGTAAGCGCTAGCGTAGGCACCCGCTGTGGTTTTAGTGCGGTAGGTCTTGGACCCCACCGCCGATCCATACGTGGATCGGTGATGGGGGACAAGGAGCCCCACATAACCCTCATCCCCTACCCGGGGGGTGAGTGGTACCATGAGGTTTCCACAGCGCAAAAAAAAAAAAAAAAAAAGGCCGATCAAGGGAAATCGCAATAAAACGATTAAATTACCTAGAAAGAAAATTCCTTAGAGATCCAAAATTACGTGAGCAATATGATGGCTTTATGCACGAATACATCGAGTTGAATCATATGTCAAAAATTATCGAAAACGTTAGAGAATCAGATTCCGTATATTTGTCACATCATGGCGTAATTCGCGAGTCAAGTTCAACAACAAGATTACGCGTAGTATTCGACGCGTCCGCAAAGACCGCGTCCGGTAGTTCGCTAAACGACACGTTAATGGTAGGAAAAAATTTGCAAGACAACATTATAAACATAATTCTGCGATTTCGATTGCCTGCAATTGCGATCACAGTCGATTTACAGAAAATGTGCCGTCAGGTTTTGGTGCACTCGGACAATCGCGACTATCAAAGAATTGTATGGCGGTTCTCTCCGAGCGATCCTATAAGCGAATACCGATTGAACACGGTGATTTATGGGCAGGCGAGTGCCCCGTTTTTGGCAATTCGTTGCGTGCGACAGTTGGCGGAGGAAGAGACCACGCGATTTGGTCAAGCGTCACAAGTACTGCTAAACGATCTATACGTTGACGACATTATTACCGGGGTGGATTGCGAGAGTGATGCGATCGAATTGGTTTCACAATTGGAAGCATTATTGCGCCGGGGCTGTTTCGAGCCTTACAAATGGCGTTCAAATTGCGAAGGGGTAATGCGGCATGTGCGGGCTGCCGATCGTATCGATGAGTTGTCTGTGTTGTCGATCGAGGCAGGTTACATAAAAACACTGGGTTTAAATTGGTGTCCCACATCAGACATGTTTCAATTCTCAGTCGACCCTGTAGCAAAGGCAGTCTCAACTAAACGCGAAGTATTATCCACGATATCTAGAATATTTGATCCACTCGGGTTGATTGGTCCGATATTAACGCGAGCGAAATTAATTATGCAGAAAACATGGTCGTCAAATCTGGGTTGGGATGAGCCGTTGACGGGCAATCTGTGTCGAGCATGGGACACATACGCGGAGGATTTGCGAGATGTTGGTTCGATTCGGGTTCCGCGTAGTCGTTCGGCGCTCTGGCACGATGCGGTTCAATCTACATGCATTTTGCGACGCCTCGCTAAAGGCGTACGGGGCTTGCATATATTTACAAGCGATGGATAGAGATAATAATTTAAGAAAAATCTTTTTATCGGCTCTCAGTATTTAATAACTAAAATGTGATTCTTAAAATCGGCCACAGAGCCAAGCCCGAAAATTAATTCCAATTTTTCGGCACGGTATCTCGAATTGAGATTACAACGTTCCATCAAATTAATAATCCTCGACTTATTACAACGGGAACATAGGCGAGAAAAATATTGGTCCGAAAAGTCGCTGAAGCGGGAATTGAACCCGCGTCTTTCGCTTGCCGGGCGACTGCTCTTACCACTAAGCTATTCAGACCCTTTCGATCCTATATTTTTCATTTGCCTTCTAATGAATGTTAGTAAATAGCGCCATGAGTTAGGCCGAGACGCGTTTAAAATTAAGAAAAATCTTTTTATCGGCTCTCAGTATTTAATAACTAAAATGTGATTCTTAAAATCGGCCACAGAGCCAAGCCCGAAAATTAATTCCAATTTTTCGGCACGGTATCTCGAATTGAGATTACAACGTTCCATCAAATTAATAATCCTCGACTTATTACAACGGGAACATAGGCGAGAAAAATATTGGTCCGAAAAGTCGCTGAAGCGGGAATTGAACCCGCGTCTTTCGCTTGCCGGGCGACTGCTCTTACCACTAAGCTATTCAGACCCTTTCGATCCTATATTTTTCATTTGCCTTCTAATGAATGTTAGTAAATAGCGCCATGAGTTAGGCCGAGACGCGTTTAAAATTAAGAAAAATCTTTTTATCGGCTCTCAGTATTTAATAACTAAAATGTGATTCTTAAAATCGGCCACAGAGCCAAGCCCGAAAATTAATTCCAATTTTTCGGCACGGTATCTCGAATTGAGATTACAACGTTCCATCAAATTAATAATCCTCGACTTATTACAACGGGAACATAGGCGAGAAAAATATTGGTCCGAAAAGTCGCTGAAGCGGGAATTGAACCCGCGTCTTTCGCTTGCCGGGCGACTGCTCTTACCACTAAGCTATTCAGACCCTTTCGATCCTATATTTTTCATTTGCCTTCTAATGAATGTTAGTAAATAGCGCCATGAGTTAGGCCGAGACGCGTTTAAAATTAAGAAAAATCTTTTTATCGGCTCTCAGTATTTAATAACTAAAATGTGATTCTTAAAATCGGCCACAGAGCCAAGCCCGAAAATTAATTCCAATTTTTCGGCACGGTATCTCGAATTGAGATTACAACGTTCCATCAAATTAATAATCCTCGACTTATTACAACGGGAACATAGGCGAGAAAAATATTGGTCCGAAAAGTCGCTGAAGCGGGAATTGAACCCGCGTCTTTCGCTTGCCGGGCGACTGCTCTTACCACTAAGCTATTCAGATCCTTTCGATCCTATATTTTTCATTTGCCTTCTAATGAATGTTAGTAAATAGCGCCATGAGTTAGGCCGAGACGCGTTTAAAATTAAGAAAAATCTTTTTATCGGCTCTCAGTATTTAATAACTAAAATGTGATTCTTAAATTCGGGCTTGGCTCTGTGGCCGATTTTAAGAATCACATTTTAGTTATTAAATACTGAGAGCCGATAAAAAGATTTTTCTTAATTTTAAACGCGTCTCGGCCTAACTCATGGCGCTATTTACTAACATTCATTAGAAGGCAAATGAAAAATATAGGATCGAAAGGGTCTGAATAGCTTAGTGGTAAGAGCAGTCGCCCGGCAAGCGAAAGACGCGGGTTCAATTCCCGCTTCAGCGTCTTTTCGGACCAATATTTTTCTCGCCTATGTTCCCGTTGTAATAAGTCGAGGATTATTAATTTGATGGAACGTTGTAATCTCAATTCGAGATACCGTGCCGAAAAATTGGAATTAATTTTCGGGCTTGGCTCTGTGGCCGATTTTAAGAATCACATTTTAGTTATTATAATAATTTAAGTTCTTCGTTGCTATGCTCAAAATTCGCGCGTAGCGCCGGTCAAAAGTAAAACGATTACATTACCTAGGCTTGAACTGTGCGGCGCTGTTGTTCTCGCGAGATTGCTTCAGAGTGTCAAGAGGGCGCTCAAAATCGGTTTCGATGGGGTGCATGCGTGGAGCGACTCGACGATCGCGCTAGCTTGGATTGCCGGCGATCCATCCCGCCAGAAAACATTCGTGTCGAACCGAACATCGGAAATACAATCAATGCTTCCCGCTGAACATTGGCATTATGTCGATGGAATTGAAAACCCGGCGGATCTCATTTCAAGGGGTACGACCTTGAAATTATTGAAACAAAGCAAAATTTGGTGAGAGGGTCCGGTATGGTTGTCGAGTTTCATAGATTACGAACAACTTAAGCCGCGGCAATCTTCTCTCACCGAGGTAGATAAAATTTTCATTCGAGCCGAGCAGAACTTAAATGCGCGAGTTTTCGCGAACGTGAGCGGTTCGAATCATACGATCGAATTTCTGTTGAGTAATTATTCTTCGTTATCAAAGATCGAGCACATCATTGCTTGGATAATTCGATTCAGGGTCAACATGGAGTCGGATCGCGATAAGCGTAATTTCGAGCATCTATCGGTGGCCGAGATTCGTTACGCGAATCGGATATTGATCTTGGCCGTGCAGAGAATTCATTTTGCAGATGTAATGGCAATGATACTAGCGAATAGATCAATCCGGGCCGGCAGCAATCTGTTGTCGCTTAGTCCTTTTATAGATGAGAAGGGACTCCTCAGGGTGGGCGGTAGAATACAAAACTCGCGATTAACGTTTGAGAAAAAACACCCCATCATTTTGCCGTCAGATAGCAAATTCACTCAGCTGCTATTTGAAAGAGAACACCGGAAACTATTACACGCCGGTCCGCAAGCATTGCTGTATTCGATTAGAGAGAGTTACTGGCCGCTGAGAGGAAAAAATATGGCGAGAAAAATAATACATAATTGCGTCAATTGTTTTCGTAATAAGCCCAAACCGATGTCGCAAATTATGGGACAGTTACCCGCGGACCGAATTACACCGACGCGACCATTCTTCACAACCGGAGTGGATTTTGCCGGACCCATTACGACACTAATTAGTAGAGGCCGTGGGAGGAAAACTAATAAATCATATATTTCGCTATTCATATGTTTCGCGACTAAAGCAATTCATCTAGAAGCCGTTAGTGACCTTAGCTCGGCGTCTTTCATAGCCGCTCTTAGGCGCTTTGCCGGACGTCGAGGCTGTCCGCAGCGCATATATTGCGACAACGCTACGAATTTTGTAGGATCAAAAAATAAACTTCGCGAGATACATGAGTTGCTCAAAACCAAGGGACAAAATATCGTGGATGAATTTTGCATTCCTAATCATATCGAATGGAAATTTATACCACCGTCGTCTCCTCACATAAGATATGATTCCAACGCAGATTCCAATTTCCAAATATTTATATGACGTCGGAGTCAAAGCGAATCTTCTTCCAAGTGTACGAACCGCACGATGAGAGGAAGTACTATAAAAATTGTTTTTTATTTAAAAATCATTGTGTTACAAAAAGTATTAAAACTTACTTGCCACATTTATTCTTAGAAATTTCGTTATATTGGAACATAATAATTCATGCTGCTTCTGGCGAAGTACATTTTAAAAGAACCTTTCGCATAAATGATTGATATAATATTAAATCATTTTTACAATTTTCCATTGTTACATCGCAATTGGATGAGGATTATAGCTGATGCGATATTATTTTCAACCAATTATCAAAGCGCCGATGTACGGCAGCTATGACATCATCCTCAATGAAATATCGTCAAAGCGCAAAAATGCAACATATCCGAAATTTCAAACGCCGATGCTATTGCATCATCCTTAGAATCGTACGTGACAAAATCATAATTATCCGATTTGCAAAAAATGTATCACGAGCGCCGATGTACGGCAGCTATGACATCATCCTCAATGAAATATCGTCAAGATGCAAAACTGCAACATATCCGAAATTTCAAACGTCAATGCTATTGCATCATCCTTAGAACCGTACGTGACAAAATCACAATTATCCGATTTGCAAAATGTATCACAAGCGCCGATGTACGGCCGCTAATATCTTGAGATCAATCTCGCGAAATGTGTAAAAATGTATCACGAGCGCCGATGTACTGCAGCTATGACATCATCCTCAATGTAATATTATCGTCAAGGTACAAAATGCAACATATCCAAAATTTCAAGCGCCATGCATGTCTACTATGACAGCGTCCCCAATCGCAAATTATTAGCTGATTTGTGAAAATCACGAGCGCCGACGCACGGCTACTAGAACCGTACGTGACAAAATCCTTAAAGTTAAAGTGCAACATGCTCGAGTTTCTCAAGTGATCTCTACGATCAAATAAAAATCGTAGTAAAGAAACAAACTCTGTCAGTGTCTATATCGGAGGTTTAGCAAGAGCATCTAGAAAAATGGCGCTACAGGATTTGTTGAAGCAATCCGCAAGGGGTAAATTCAGTGGAAGAATATATTGCGTGGGAGCAGCGATGCAACGAATACATCGAGTCACTGGAAGAACAAAGTGGAATCAAACGCCCACGATTAGCGATCGGAGTTCGACAATCACTTGTTGCTCAAATTGTTCGTCTGGAAAGTTTGAAAAATTCGGTACGCAGACGTTTTATGTACGCAGGTGCCGGAAGCGAGACAACGGACTTATTTGATGAGAGATTGATACGGCGTTCGAGAATCGTATATTGACCGGTGCGGTAATAAACAGTAATTACATCGAACCTCGTCAATTTCTCGAAGATGCCAAAGACATTGTGCTCGGACACGTGCAAAAAGTGATGCAAAAACATTTTAATGTGAAAGTGAACACTATATTCAATGGTGAGTTTGTGCCAAGTGATAAGCGCGCCACTAAAAGTATCAATACGAGAAATTATGAACTCTTCCGCACATCCGATTTACGCGAGTGGTACGAGCGTCGCGTTATCGATCCCACTCTAGCATCGCTAGAAGAATTTCAGGAACGCGATAGTGGTTGGACATTATCGCAAATAATCAATTTAATTGTAAATATCAACAAGTATAATTCAATGCGCGCGGGATATCATATTAAATTGCCGCGAGAAATAATGAACAAAAGAGCAGTGGTTAACGTGCAATCTAAAGACAATGCGTGTTTCGCGTGGGCAGTTGTCGCTGCTCTATATCCTGCTCATGTTTGTTGGGAATCTTCATATCCCCATTACACGACAGCGCTGAATCTCCAAGCCATTGAGTTTCCAGTGACTGTAAATCAAATTTAAAAAATTGAATTGACAAATAATATATCCATCAATGTGTACAGTATCGAGAACGGTATTGTTTCGATATGTCTCAGTGAGCGAAAGAGGGACAGACACGTCAACTTGCCGTACGTACAAGACAGCAACAGCGTTGGATATTTCGCGTGGATTAAGAATCTATCCCGACTTGTCAGCACGCAGCTGAGCAAACATGATCACAAGAAATATATCTGCAATCGATATGTATATTTACTACAATATAATTATATATCAAAAATTATAAAATTAAATTATAATTTTTTTCTTTCACAGATGCTTGCACTATTTCCTCTCGAAAGACAAATTGCAATCACAAATGGTAGACTGCAGCGAGATGAACGACTGCGCTATCCGGTTACCGAGCGATAAGGCCAAGTGGCTCTTGTTTAACAACTACAACAAGAAAGAGCGGCTTCCATTCATGGTGTATGTCGATTTGGAATGCGTGTTGACAAAGACCAAAGAGGTTAAAAATTACCGAAATTACCAAGTATTTAGTATTGCTTATTATGTACATTGCTCGTTCGACAATTCATTATCCGCGTATTCTCTCGTACTGTCGATTACGTTTCGTGGTCCGTCGAAAAACTAAAAAATTTAGCGTTACGTGTAAAGACTATTTTAACAACAAATGTCCCCATGGCCAATTTTTGTGGACTTTTTCCTCCGACTTGACGACAAGTCGGAAGAACGGAGCGTGGCCGTCAGCAAAACACAGGGATTTTAATTATTCACACGACGGGAACAAAAATCTTGGTCGTTCCGCGCGTGCCGCAGCAGAACGCCAGTCGTGATATCCGCGAAAGAATAAAGTTTTGGGCGCCAGACGCGGTCTTTCATGCGTCAATCCACAAATCGCGAGACAAACGCAAACTCTAGGCCGAGAATCCCGCTACGGGCTGACTAGCTCGCCCCACGGCAGGGTGTGGTTGCCGAAATTGTATTAACAAAAGGAGGTTGCAATCTTACAAGACGAAAGAAATAATATACGCAATTTAACTGACGAAATAATAAGAATAAAGTTTATTATAAGCAAAGAAAAATAAAGATAAATATCAGAGAAAAGTATAATAGCGGATTATAATAAAAGAATAGATTTAATTTTACAAAAGATAAAAAAGAAAAGTTGAACATAACAAAATATAATTAGAGACGATAATAAAATGCAATATAATGGAGAACTATAAAAATAATAACGAAAAGAATATAATGACAAGAGATAATATAAAAGACACAGTAACCCAAAATTTTGTTACGTGCAGACTCAAGTAGAGAAGAGTCAGAGGGAGGGCTTAACTACTTATCTCTCGAACAAACGCCTGTGGCACGTCTGTTCGAGCCGAACTAACGTCTGGGCCCAAATAGGTCAACGACCGCAAGGGTCGCTTTTACACTTTTTAAAGGGCCGTTCGTTCGGTGGTCCTTTTTTGGCAAGAGAATTTAATCTCTTTTGCTCAGGATGGGACCTTGTGCGATCTCGGTTTACGGGAATGAGTGGGAACGGGTTATAGATTAACAGAAACCATTTATGTTACAACTATAAATTTAGTTTTAATAATGCAGTGCGACGTCTTTACACGCCTCGCGAACGCCGATCACGAAGGGGGGTTCGTGCAATATCAAAAGTTCAATATTAATTATTAGCTATTCGTTAACGGCATAATTTTCGGTATCCGGAGCGTTCGTAAACTATGCGAACCTTCGGTAACCGGGGTATTCGGTAAGATACTGTAATTCGGTAACCCGGTATGTTCGTTAAATAAATTGGGCGCCAGGCGCGATTTCTCGCGCCACGGTAACGAGAAAATCTAAGAGTAACGGAATAGATATCCGGTTGCGCCTAGCCCAGTATATGGTAGAGGGGCGCGATTTTTGAATCTCACAGGGATAGATTCTGGAGAGGAGGGGGAAAAGGATTCGATATACACTTTTCTATAATTAATAAACACGTATATTTAACATATATCACACTATAAGGACATTCACAATTGACACGATAATAATAATGGAGTTACAGCACAGATTAATTTTCGATCGGAAACAATGCTCGGTAGATGATATAATCGCGATATACAAACGTATTCGTAGTGAAAATAACTACGGTAGCGAACAATAGGGGCGAGAAGATAAGCGCGATATACAAAAACTCAGGAATGCAATCGTGGCATTCCTCACGCGCGCGAGATTAATGTCTTCACAATTTATATATCGGGATGTCGGAATATTCGTCGAACGGTAATTACGGTAGATTTGAGAAGATTTAAATGGCTCACGGAAAACTTTTATAACGTTATTATATAATACGGTATTTACAGAATCTTTACGAAAATTGGATACACGGTAATTTCGCGGTATACGTACGACTCTCGCAGAGTAAAACGCAATCTCAATACGGTAACGTTAACTCGCAGAGAGCGACCCCGCGCAAATTCCGATGCTCCTTCCCGCGATCTTAGAATTCCAACCAAAGAAACGATACGGTATGATGCGGTACGATACCATACAAGGTTACAGATATTAATTTATGACTACTGTCGGCGGCAACTTCCCCGAGAGGGACACTTTCGCGGAATCCGGTCTAGCTAGTATCGCGGTAACAATTATCTGGAGCGATTATGCTCTGAAAACGGAAACGGTAATTTGGTATAAAGCCGCCGATTTTACTCGGCCGACTTTAACCCACGGCAGGGTAATACACGACACTAGCTCAACCGGGAACAATTACTACTCACGATGTACCCGAGTGGTGGCTTACAGTATCTCGCAGTGTTGCGTATCGGCTGTCGTCCCGGAATTGCTGCTCACTCGCATAATCGCCGGACAGAAGTGACTCTCCGAGAGAGAGTCCTTAGGTCCTTCGAGTTCCGCGCCGATTTCCCGCGTATCCTGTCGATTTTGGGTCGCCGTGGGGCGGCCTGGATCCGCCCGTCGATCCCCCAGCGCCCTCGGCGGTATATCGATGATTTTCGGGAACTCGTCCTCCCGCTCTATCCAGTATCGTGGCGGTATCTCTCCATTATTCGTGATTTCCGGGGTTTGAATTGGCAGGCTGGCCGGGCCTTCATCCAATCCTCCCCGCGGGTGTTTATGGCTGACACGGGGCACTTCTCTCATTCTGCAGCATGAGGGGTCTCTCGGTGTCCTTTATGGTTTCCAGCAGATCTCTAAAGCAATTTATATTTTAGACGGTATATCGGGATGGCGGTAGCGACGGGAACTCGATACATGACCATCGGTGCTGTATCCTTTCTACGGTAGCTTCGTCCTCTGATCTCCGGAGTCTTGCTTCACATTTTGCTGAGGGGCCCTCCGCTCAGGTAGTCAGGTTTCACGATTATTTCAAGTCACGTTCGCTCAATACGGTAACGCAGGAAATATAATACAAACAAAAATAAAAATAAAATATAATTTTATAGCGTTAAGGTCGCTCCCTCTCGGAGTGTGAGGGGCAACCCCAGGACGGCTCTCCCCCCTCACCGGTCGAGCTTTCGTCCTTGTGACGGCGCTCAAAAGGCGTCACGTCACAGCAGCAAACGAAATTCTATTCATAATGATATTAATAATAAGCGGACATGTTCGCTAATGGAAGTGTGTGTGTGTGTGTGTGTGTGTGTGTGTGTGTGTGTGTGTGTGTGTGTGTGTGTGTGTGTGTGTGTGTGTGTGTGTGTGTGTGTGTGTGTGTGTGTGTGTGTGTGTGTGTGTGTGTGTGTGTGTGTGTGTGTGTGTGTGTGTGTGTGTGTGTGTGTGGATCGGGGGTGATATATAAGTACGAAGGTCATCAACCGAGACAGAGAGGGGGAAAAGATATTGTTTCAAAAAACTAGTGTCCCGGTTGGTTAGTACAATAATTTTTGAATAAATAATTAATAGATATATAAAAACGTGTTCATGTGCGAGAGAGTCATGGGAATTCCTGTATATGGACGGTGGAGGGGGGATAAGTTCATAAGAGGAGGTGTACAGGGACGGCTAAAGGATACTTGCGCCCGGGAACATACCAGGGAACGATGTTATTTCTGCTTGTTGTTTCTAGAAATTGTCGCAAGGCCTCATGGTCTATGGGGCCTGGACCAATTGTAAAAGATCCCTCGGGGACTTCTCGTATCCCAGGGAGCTGATTTATTAACCAAGCTCTAAATTGCTCGTATGTGAGCTTGGTGGGCGATTTCGATTCTTCAGAATCGTCGTCGCCGATATCTACGATTTCAAATTCCTCTGGATATTGCCTATTTTCGGAGGGCGTTGAAGAGGAGGGAGGAAAATCTTTAAGGATAATTGTTGAGGGAGCCGGAGACGGAGATCTAGGTGGATCGGGGCGTTTGGTAGAAGCAGGAGGAGGAAGAAGAGAAGGGCTTCGCGGAGAATCGGCGTCTCCTGAGGAAACAGGGGGGTGAGGACAAGAGGCCCGCTGTGGTACAGCGAGTTCGAGAGGAAGAGGAGAAGGAGTTCGCGGGGAATTGAACGGTTCTGCAGAAGCAGGGGCAGCGGGGGACGGAATCGGCGAAGTTTCTATACGTTCGGGAGATGAAATAGGGGAGACCGTAGGGTGATATATATTGGATGTGCTTGTGTAAGTCTGTGAGTCGCCTTTTTTATTTAGAAAGCCGAAGGTTTCGCCCTCAACCAGACTCCGAGCCAACGCTTTCCTTAACCGCCTATTACGGCGGTTTCGCGCCGATTTAGCCGCGGCCTGCGAGGGTCGTCCACTACGAGAGCGAACAATAAATAACCGGACAAGGAGGGTTCTTTCTGAAAAGTAACTCTGGGATTTCTCGTTAGAGAAAAAAAAGGAATATATATCTATATTTCTATAATGTTGATACTTTAGTTATATAATTATTTATTTATTTTATTACTTATTTGTTCGTTCGAAAGGGAGGGAGAGAAGAGGCGAGAGGGAGAGAGGAAAGAAATCACGGATTGCTTCGCTAACGCGGGGAATCCAAAGTGATTTCGAGAGAGAGAGAGAGAGAGAGAGAGAGAGAGAGAGAGAGAGAGAGAGAGAGAGAGAGAGAGAGAGAGAGAGAGAGAGATGGAAGAAATCACGGATTGCTCCGCTATTGCGGGGAATCCAAAATGATTTCCGGAGAGAGGAGGAAGCGGAAGAAATCACGGATTCCTCCGCTATTGCGGGGAATTCAAAGTGATTTCAGGAGAGAGAGGGGTAAGGATGAAGGGAGAAAAGAAAGTTTCCTGAGTTAGAAGTAAACAAGAATAATAAATTAATAAATCAAAAAGGAAAACAAAGATAATTTTATTATAGTCCCAGAATTATTTTTAAGTATAAGGGTGGAGATGTAGCACACTTGATAAACTTACTACTTATGGGGTGCGCTGATAAAATATTCAAAACAGAGTTGCGTCGAGTCAAACGCCTCAAGGTGGAGATCTGGCTTGTACTGTATCTGGTAGTTGTATTTTCTGTTTTGTGAACTCACTATTGTTCACTGTCGCTGTCGCACTTACTCTCTGTTCTCACACACAAAACGAGCGTTGAAATCTGCGTTCGAGCGAGGCCAAATTTTGAAATAAATCGTGTTCGAAAGTTCGAAATAAAATTTGTTTTCTCGAGGGATGTCGCGGGTATATCAACCTCCTTGCTCCTCCTCTCCATTGGTTTATTAACATTTCTTGACGAATAGGAAATTTTTCAATGACGCCCTTTGGGTCCCGAAGGTGTCGCTTTTGATTTTACAATTATCATGGTTGGTCAGGGCTTTTGTTTAGGCCCTTACGTTTCGACCAATGGAGAATTTGTTGCTATAAAGTGTGATTGATATTTTTATTACCTTCTCGATCTTATCTTAGGCAGATATCGCGTAACGACCATCTGTCAGCCAAGAATTGTTTAGAATCGTTTATCGTTGTTAGTCTTTCTTCTAAAATTTTATTAGTCTTCCCAAGTGTTTGTTTCGTTTAGAGAACTGTCGACTAGTTTAACTTCTTAGAATATGATAAGTTACAGTTTAAATTTTGTGAGTTGATCTGTATGTATTCTTTTATTTTTACGATGATGCTATCTCGGAATATGTTTGCTTCGCCTGTCAGAACGTCGGTTTATCTGCGCGACTGTGATATTTAAAATATCGCTTTGCGTTCTCCGAAAGAAAAGAACCGTGGAGTCTACAGGACGTAACGATTCTTTACTTTCATTATTGAATTATCTCGGCGTATGTTTTCCTTGCCTATCTAATCTTAGTTTATTTGTGCATCTGCGATATTTCGAATATCGCCTTCCGTTCTCTGAAAGAAAAGAATCGTGGAGTCCACAGGACGTAACAATTTGATACAACAGAAAATATTTCGGACGATCGAACACAGAATGATATTAGCGACAAGCTTAAGTCCGAGATCCGCGCATCGATATTATAGAAAAATACGAGAGAATAGCCGCGACAATACAGAAAGACATTATCGAACTGACTCTTAGATCGCAAGCGTTCGGACGGTCGAATCGGCGGTGAGACTAGAGAGTAACACGATATCGTTGACGGTCACTTGGCACGATCCATCGGGCGAGATTCACAGGTGAATTGCAGGCGCTCAGGATTCTCCGCACGCTGTCTCTCTCTCGTGTAAATACTCGGTGGCTTTCGTTCTTGCGCTCGCACTCTCTCTTACGCTCTCGCCGGTGGTCGCGAAATGCGCTCTCCCGATATTAACTTCGGATTTTTCACGACGACGTTAACACGATGACGACATCCGGACGTGCCGGTTAATCAACACAACGACGAGACGCAACAGTCATACACAATAGAATAAATTATACCAAGGCGCGACAACTATTTAATACGAGACGCGACATATATGACCGAATCCCAGAGAGACGAAGATTTCGCGTTAATATTATCCACGTGCCCGAATTCGCAACAGTACTCGCCGCTTGACGTCGATTGCTTTTACACCAAGTATTTTCCCGAAAAAGGGCAGAGCCCACGCGACAAAATTTCACTATTCGATACGATCGCGTCAGAACGGCCGAGACTCGGAATCACAACTTTACGGACGTGATAATTATTAGATACGCTTACAGAAGGGTAGCCTCACCGGAACTCTTCTCCTAGTCTTTGGTCCCTCTCGAGTTCGTCAATCTCGCAAAATGATCTCTGATCGCCACACGTCTAACGAGGTTGAGCGGTCGCACCAATCTGGTAAATTTAACATCGGACAACTGGAAAAAATTTCACAGCTCGACGCATTGTCATATATGCGAAAAACCGTTCGTACAAGATGATACACGCGTACGTTCGCGATCATTGCCATCTGACTGGAAGATACAGAGGTCCCGCGCACTAGCCAGGTGAAGTTAGCCCCCCTATATTAGATATTATTATCCCGCGCACTCGAATTGCAATCTAAATTATAAAGAATCTTTTTGTATTCCGATAGTTTTTCACAATTTATCAGGTTACGATGCGCATTTTATTATCGAGGATATAGCTACAGCGTTTGAGGGGGGAATTGAATTACTTCCGATAACAAAAGAAAACTATATTTGTGATGGTAATTTAGATAAGTACGGGTGGAGGGGATGGATTACAGTCTCGTGGGGTGCAAGTAATCGGAACACTATAAAACCTTCTGATTCACTTTTGTTGATATATTTTGGAAAATAATAATTAACAGAACATTAACACATCTTAAAAAATCAAGAAAGCAAGGTAACAATTAAGATAAAACAGAATAAAAGTATTATGACGACCGTGGAGTGTGACACGTCTGAACGCGGTAATGGTTTTTGAAGAACTGTCCTCGGAAAGGGCGCGAGTCTAACGCTAAGACGCTGTTTCGAGGTCATTGTTTCAACGGTCGACGCATGTGGTTCGAATGTTTCGAGTATGTGAGGGTGTGTGAGTATGGTGTGTGCGTGGGTCGGGACAATTGTATGTCTGTTTGAGTCTAGTAATCTGGAACAATATTTCATTCACAAAAACTGTCAAACTCGCACAAGACAATTGGAAAAATCATATCAAATTGCGTTTTATCGATTCGTATAAATTTCTCGCGACAAGTCTCGACAAATTGGCATCGTTTTTCAATAAAGACAAACTCAAAATTTTACAATCACAGTTTCAAAATCTACCAACAGAAAATTTCAATTTATTGACACAGAAAGGCGTCTTTCCGTACGAACAAAGAGGATCAGATAGAGTGGAAGCTGGCCGTGTACCGCGATTTGCGCCATCTTACAGTTCGGAGACGCACTACGTGCAATTCTCTCTCCCCCTCTCTCCCCCTCTCTCTCACTCTGCAAGATAGTTTGATGGCAGAGAACTCGTAGCTTCGTCTGTCGTAGACGTAAAGTAAGGCAGAGAAAAGCGTATACGTAATACGTGTGTACGGAAAGTGCACGATGTACTTTCCGCATACACGACTTACGTAGTTACGTATGTTTTTCTCTGCCTTGCTTTACGTCTACGCTACGACAGACGTAATTAATTCTCTGCCATCAGCCATAGCCTCCATTTTAACCGATGCTATTGAAGAGTGGGGGGATTTAGGATGGCCTCTGAGCTGGTAGATGGCTCTGAAACTCGGACACGCTATTTAACATTGTGCTCTTATGGCAGCTTTCACTCTATCTGATCCTCTTTACGTACGAATACATTGACTGTGATGACAAATTGCAAGATACGTGTTTACTGCTGCGTGAATAATTCTACAGTTCTTTGACCGGTGACACGGTATCCGAGAGTGATTACGCGCACGCCGAGAACGTCTAGAAGCACTTCTCCCTTCGAACGTTAGGCAAATATAGCGACCTATATTTAAAAATTGATGTCTTGTTATTAGCAGATATTTTTGAAAATTTCCGTGATAGTTGTATCAAAAGTTATGGACTTGACCCCGCATATTATTACACTCTTCCCGGGTATACATGGGATGAAATGTTAAAGCACACAAATATTACGTTTGAATTGCTTACCGATATCGACATGGTTATGTTTATCGAACGTGATATATGCGGCGGTCTAAGTCAATGTTCCAAGGTATCCTCATGCTAATAACAAGTACATGCAGTCGTACGACACATCGAAACCGTCATGGTATCTCATGTATTTCAATGTAAATAATTTGTATGGATGGACAATGTGCCAACCATTGCCTTTGTCGATTTTCGATTAGTCGACGACGTATTATATCTTGACGTCTCGTTCATCGCGCTCGATTCGCCTACAGGCTATATCCTCAAAATTAATTTAGAATATCCGCAACATCTTCACGATACGCACACTGACCTACCGTTTTGTCCGACCCGCAACAAACCGCCCGGCAAGCGAGAAGATAAGATTTTTGCAACGCTATACAATAAGAAGCATTACGTGATACATTACCGCAACCTGCAGCAATGTACACGACATGGCCTTCGTGTTACAAAAGTACACCGCATATTACAATTCGTGCAATCTCCGTAATTATATCGAATTCAAAACACAATTTATAACACAAGCAAAAAATGATTTTGAAAAAAATTTAAACAAATTAATGAACAATGCGGTAATTGGCAAAACGATGGAAAATGTGCGTAATCGTGTCGATGTAAAATTATTGACAAAGTGGGAAGAAAGATATGGTGCAGAGGCAATGATTACGAAGCCAAATTTTCATAGTAGAAGCGTCTTTTCGGAAAATCTTATTGCCGTTATTAGAATTGCGCAAACTTGAAGTAAAATTTTACAAACCGATCTATGTCGGCATGTGCATACTCGACATCTCCTCGACAAAATTTGTTTGTACAAGTTTCATCACGAGTACATGTCACCGTTCTATCGTGACAGATGCCGGATAATGTACACCGAAACAGACAATCTAATATATCACATTGAATACGAAGACGTGTATGAGAATATGAAGCGCGACGTAAACAAATTTGATGCGAACAATTACGCTGTGGACAATGTGTACGGTATACCACTCGTGAATAAAAATATACTCGGTTTAATGAAGGTCGAAAACGGTGCGATAATGACTGAATTCGTAGGGCTTAGTGCAAAAATGTATACTTTGCGAGTGGATGGTAAAAAAGATACGAAAAAGGTCAAATGTGTCAAAAGTAACGTTGTCGCGAGAACGATAACATTTGATGATTATACGCGGTGCCTGAATGAAGAGATTGAAATGACATGTCTCAGCAGTCCTGTATAAGATCTAAATTTCATAAAGTATACACCATTTGCGAGACAAAAATTGCTCTAAGTCCGTACGACGATAAGCGGTATATCGTTCCTGGAACCACCAAAACATTATCATGAAGGCATTATAAGATACCACTATAAGATACATGTAAATTATATTTTGTAAATAAAATTTTTATTAAAATATTATATTTATTATATATTATATTTATTATATATTTATTATATTATATATTTATTATATCATATATTTATTATATTATATAATATATTTATTTAAAACTTATTATTATAATATATTTATTTAAAATTTATTATATTATATATTATATTTATTTAAAACAATTTTTTACAATATATCATTTTTATGTATCCAAGAGTTGTGCGATGTATCAAATTCCAACCATTTCACGTAAACCTCATTACCCATTTTGCGTATCACCTTTTTAACGAGATATACTCCGGGTTAGCGACGCGCAGTAGCTCGTATTCGTAGAATCTCCCGGTGACGAAATTTCCGCGCACATTTTCGAGTAGATATGTTACGGGATTTTCTGCACTTTGATTATTTTAAACACCTCAGTCGTCCAATTTGGTGTATAACTTTTTTCAAAAATTGTCTTGTATTTACTCACGCGTACCGGTTTGCCTACTTTGAATTTCGCCGGAGCTGCAATCTTTACATTGCTATAGACCGTTTTTAAAAGTTTATCAGCGATCGCGGGAGTATCGATAGGTCTCATACCGATAATGCGATGTTTTCACGCGTTGTAATCCGCAACGAGCATAGGCAACGCGTCGACCCATTTGTAATTACCATTAAGCGTAAACATTTTGCACATATTGTTTTTTAGAGTACGGTTGAATCGTTCCACGACCGAGGCCTTCATGATAGAGTACGTCGAATAATGATTAATGTTGTGTTTCTTCAAGAGTTTTTGCACATTTGCGTTGTAAAATTCTTTTTCTCTATCGGTTTGAAAATTTTTCGGTCATCTTTCATCGGCTCGAATTATCTTTGCAATCGTTTCCGACATTTCGTTTCCGCTCTTATTCTAGAGCGGTACAGCCCATGCATATTAGCTCAACACATCGATAACCGTGAGTATATAATTGTAGCCTTTGTTGGCTCGCGTATAAGGACGCATCTCGACCACGTCAGCCTGCCATAGATAGTCGTATCCGCGTACTATGACGCGTCTACGCGGAAAATTTTTTCTCGCTGAAACATGCAATTCTTCCACGTGAAGCTGCTTTTCAGAGATGAAACGCTCGCGATAACATCTATTACAAGTTAACGAATTCGAAGGTGTATAAGTAATACAGTGCAAAGTCGAGATCGATCGCCTAGTCAAAAAATGCGGAATGTTCTCTCACACGCTGACGTACACAATGGGAAGTATTCATATATAGAAAAAATAATTCGTGAAATTTGCAAACGCATGCATATTTACGGAACATATCAATTAGGACACACTCATATAACAGGACTTAAATCAAATCGCACAACAACCAGATCAATTACATTGGCCGGCCATGTAGACAATTACGGAGAATGTTTCGGAGGAGCACACTCTGACCCTTACGGGACATGGTCGGATATCATCGTAGTAGGAACCATAAAAATCACATTACAGGATTACACCGCCGACGTACACATTAATACCAATAAAGTACAACTCAGATCCGGCGTCGCTTGTCAACTTGCTTTCACACATTGCGTAGACATCGAGGGAGGAGACACTTACTGGGACACCGTACCAGCAGACCTTTGCAAATTTAACTATGGGATATTGTACGAAGAGTACGCCCACAAAATAACCGACGACGAACAAGGCCAAACGGTCTACTTTCTTACAACGCAAGATACGATATTCGCTCTAACCAGCAAAGGAAAACAAGAAGTTTGCGGATATTTGATAGTACGCACCGAACATCCTAAATTAATGATTTTCGAAACAGTACGAGGAACCGTCGTTTTTAAAAAAACGATTACGCGTTTTAAATCTCAATATCTTTACGTACATGAATTCGAAGTTCGTTTACGTAGAAAAACATATTCGCACGCAAATTACTCAACTTTACCATGACATTTTATTACAACAATGCAATTTAGAGCAACAAATGCTACAAAACGCTTTGGCCATAGCCACACAATCTCCAGATATTTTTGCATATCATCTAATGAAAGGGCCCGGCTATATGGCTCTATTAACTGGAGAGGTAATTCACATCGTAAAATGCGTACCCGTCGAGGTCACGCTCGCTCAAACAAACCTCTGCTACAATCAACTACCCGTGCTTCAAGAAAATCAAACGTATTATTTAACTCTACAAACGCACATATTATTACGACAAGGAACGCAAACCACATGCAACACATTAGCACCTGCCATGTATCAGTTGGGAGATACTTAGTACAAATTTATGCCAAGATCAGTGGATACCATACCGCCAGTCACTATGAAACCATTATCCAAGCCCGTATGGAAATACATCAGCCCCGGATCGCTCGCCACCAGCGGTATATACACGGAAACGGACTAGGACCTACGAGATCATATAATGTTTCCAGCCGAACGACCTGCAGTCCTCAACTCCCTAGCGAGAGGGGTGATGGGAAAACCATGTCACTGGAAAGGGGATCAATCTCTAATTTACTAGATATAAACGCTATAGAGAAAATAGCGATATCTACATGGGACAAATTTTGGAATAAATTCCTGTTTTTCGGAAATCTCAGTGCTGGACTGATCGTAATATATTTAAGCATTAGAGCCATAAAACTAACACTAGACACAATAGTACACGGCTACACCTTACACACAGTGTACGGGTGGTCTTCATACTCGCTCAGAGCCCTATGGGACTTCCTAACACATCTATTGATACATTTGACAACAAGGCAATCGAAAAAAACGAAAACTGCCGTTCCGGTTCCCGACTCCCAAAATAACGGGATACCCGAAACTGTTCGCACGGAAAACAGCACAGCTCCAACAGCTACCTATCCTCTCCTTCCCCCACGGAAAGATACTACGTATACCCTGGAGCTTAAAGAAGCGAAATTTTAATAAATGAGGCATACTGCCAATAACCAGATTACCCCCTCCTGGTTTTCTTCAATAGGCATACCGCCAACACAATACCATTTTTTTTATTATTATTTCTCCACACCAAAAGCAATAATTTTATTACAGAAATGATGACCCAATACATCGAGACAGAATTTTTACTCGCGGTCGCTTGGAGGTGACCATAGTGAGAGCGGAATCGCCGCTTTTCTTTTAGATGCGACTGAAAAACAGCGCGAGGAATTTCCTAGAAATGAAGGAAGAACTCCAGTTAAGAATGGCGAGGAGGGCCAACTCGTTAATCATATTCCCCGAGCACATAGAGGATGATATGGACGTCGTGGTAACAGACCACAAAGTGTGATGTCGGGGATTCATCAAACACATCGACGACAGTACGGGAACAGTACAGATCATACTTGGAGATTGGGGAAGAACGGTATGCTGCCGTATGTTCGACGTGTACCGCTTAGAGGACAGATTCAAGGAGCTCCCCTGGCACCCATTAATATGCGGGCTAGCCTACACCAAGGCCCCCAACAACAAAACGAAGTGGCCAAAAAAGACACAAAATCTGTGTCGACTCCGCCTGGAAGGACAGATAGAGTGGATAAATACATAATCCATCCCCTAAGGAAAGGAACGGCCCTAGTGAAACTCCATATAGAAAACAGCAACAACCTATTTGATCGAGCGTACAATTTCAGGGACGCTCTAATTTGGTTGGGCCACGCTGAACTATGTACAAGAATTACCGCGGACGTCGAATCCGCGGTTTAAAAAAAAACTTAATTTTAACTTTAAGCTTGTACTCTTACTCTTAAATTTTATATTGTCATAATCGCACATATATTTTCTAACTTTAATTTTCTTCCTACTATTTACTATTATTATTATTATTTCTTATTATATCACTCAATTTCTTTCTTTTTCATTTTTTTTACATTATTATTATCTTATCGGAACTACATTATATTACATCTATCCATTATTGTACCACGCAGTATATCATGTATTAAATCTGTAACGACACCCCCGCGTCATTCCCGACCGTCCACCCGTCGAAAGGCTGTGCCCGGCGAACACCGGCCGCGCAGGGCAGCAGGCGCCGAGCGCCAAAAATTAATCAAACCGTTAAACACGATTAACCGAAAACGGCCTCGGGAACGAAGACGCCCGACGCGCGCCGTAACAACCCGACCACTTCCCCCTCTTCCTCTCTTTCGATCCGGCATCCGGCCCCGTATAAAAAGAGAGCTCGCCATAAGAGGTCTCTCAGATACCGTTCCGACTCCGCCGTATCACCGAATCCTCCAAACCGAAGAATAGAGATCGAGGTAGACGCTTTCGCTGCCTCTGCGAAGATAGTCCTTCGCACTCAAACCTCCGGCTTCTGAAAACCTACGAACCTATATTACCGCCTCCAAAGGACACACAAACGACAGGAAATACGCTATAACCGATCAACGGCGCAAGATCATCCCGAGGCATATCAAAACTTGATAAAACAGTGTATCAAATCTGATGGGGAATACGTGTATCAAATCAACTGCAGAAAGTTTGTCAAGAATGCTATGACGAAATATCAGCCGAAGAAGACCAAGAATAAGAGATGATATCATCTCACAACCTGATCCATAAAATCTCAGCCGAGGATCAAGCAAATTACACAGAGTGTAATATACCAACAACAACAATCAAACCAGCGGTAAACTGCAGACAATGCATGGAGGAATAAGTGCACATCAACCAAGCATACCTAGCGGAAGGATGGGGACGAGCAGTGGTCCCCAGATGGACAGAAGAGTAATATAAAAAAAGGGAGGGGGAAGAAGCGAACCTACCTGGCATCGAGAAACTGGCATCCCACCGTAAATGAGGATCAGGTGGTCAAAATATTATAACATCATTTCACACCTATATTCCATTTTCTTTTCCGTATTTACTTTAAATATGATAGAAAAAGGCTCCACACATACATAACATGTACTAGTGTCACGTCTGGGTGACCTTCCTTCTCTCTCTCTATGCCTAGGCTAGTGAGAAAACGGGCGCTCTCTATTTTTGTGAGGCAACCTGCTTACACCGGCTATACCTCAGGGACGCCGAGAGCTAGGACCGAAGTTACGGATCTAGGGAATGTTGTAGGTCCCCCCCGTGGATCACCACCTTGGCGTGGTGGGGGGGCTCACCCTTCGCAAGGGGATAGCCTTGCGAGGGGTGCCAAGAGTGGTCCGTACCCCGTGTCATGGGTACACTTGTCCCTCCGTTTTCGGGGCACCCCTCTCGGGATGGGAGAGCTTCTCTCAGTCCAGGGTGACGGGGCCCACTTCCCTGTTAGAGCTTCGGCTCGTATGTGGTAAGGGATGGCGACCCGGAATACAAACGCTCGGTGGCATGGCACCGTTAGGAGAGGACATTGCACGGCGCTTCGGCGCTTGTCCTCCCGCCATGCAGTCTGCGGCCTCGGCCGCCGGGGATCTTGCTTCGTGCTCTGGGGGGGGAGTATTTTCGGGGGTTACTCCTGGGGGTGTTCCCCCCGGGGCTCTGGGGTGGGGTTTTTGTGCGGCGGGGGCCGCGGGGGTGGGTGACTTGCCGTGACTACCCGAGGGGCTTTGCCCGGAGGGTTTACTCGAGGGGCATTGCCCGGAGGGAGTCACGGCGGTCAGTCGCCGGGGCGGACGTTTCCGAGGCGGGGCCCGGCGACGAGTAGGAGCCTCAGAGTGCTGGTCGGAGGGCTCGCCCTCGTCCCAGCGTCCCTGGGGTTGATCGCACCCGGGCCAGTCGGACTTATTCCGAGCTCGGGTCGGGGGTGGTTGAGAAGGCCACGCGTGGTTACCCGAGGGGCATCGCCCGGAGGGGTTACCCAAGGGGCTTTGCCCGAAGGGTGCCACACTGGCCTGTCACCGGAGCCGCTCGGACGTATTCCGAGGTCGGGGTCCGGTGACGAGTGTCGGTACCACCGGCTGGCGGCAATCGCTTCCCCTTCCGAAGCCGCCAGTCGGTGAAAGGCGTGCCCTTTTGCTGGGCACTAATCTCCCAGCGGAGGGCGGCTGGTCGCCACGGCGGGTAAGGCGGGGCCGGGGAGCGACGACCCCGTCCCAACCGTCCGTGGGGCCCCCCGGGTGGCGCCGCCCGCTACGGTACCCCCATTGTCGGAGGTGGGTGGCCCCCGAAAGCCCGCGGGGATGTCAAAATCTCCGTGGGTAAGTAAGGGGCTGGAGTCTGTGCCGGGAGTGCGCGTGTTCCCCCCCGGCCGAAACATATGCTGATCCCTCGGGGGAACTCGGGGCCCGGCTGGCGAGGTGTGACCGGTACACCCGGTCAGCAGAGCCGTAGCGGGAGAGTGGGATCAAATCAAGATGAGTTGTAATCTTTCAAATAAAACCAGGACGACAGGTGGGGAGGGAGAGGGCAAGGGGCCTAGACCAGGTCCCGCGTCCTCAAAGGGGATCACAGTCAAGGACATCCATCCTGTGACTGTGTCCCTGGTTAGAGAGAAGGTGAGGCCCTCGGGAGGCCAAAGGAGGGAGATCGAACACCGGACCCCATCCACTAGCCGGGAGAAGGACCCGATCGTCGACGTCGTTTCGGTGGAGGCCATCGGGAACGATACCGAAGCGTGCGACTTCGATTATGAGATCGGACCTCTTCCAAAGAAGAGGAAGCGGGGCCGCACTCCTACCACAGGCGGCTACTATGTGCTCCAGACCAAGAAGATGTCGAAGGAGGTCGAGGAGGAGCGCAGAAGGGAGAGAGAGATGCTTGCCGCCAACGGATAAGAGCCAAGCCTGGAGGAGGCTGGACGGGAAGGTGGCGGACTTCGCGGAAGAAATCCGCGTAACCCCCTTGCTAGATATCGCGGCGAGGGGCCTAGAAAACGCCACAATCATTAGGAAGTGGGCCATCCTCAGCAACAACTTAAAGGGGACGGTTAGAAAAGAGGTGGCCGAGGCCGCCTGCTACCTGCATGCCGCCGTAGCTGCCCTCGCGGCGTCCTCCACCACGGCCGCACCTGGGAAGGAGGCGAAGGAAGGGGAAGAAGAAGTAGAGGCGCTTAGGAGCGAGATTAAGGCATTGAGGGCGGAGACCCTCATGCTAAGAAACGAGACTAAGCGCCTCAAGGAAGGGGAGGGAGTAGTCGCCAAGGACAAGAAGCCCAGGCCTATCCCCCCGAAGAAGAAGACTCCGTTCGACGACGAGAGTGCGGGCCCCAGCATGAGACCCGAGGACACGCCGTTGCCGGTCGAAGTGGAGGAATTTCCCCCACTTCCAGCAGCGGAGGTGATGGAGGTGGAACCTGCGGGGGATATCGCACCACCTCAACCGATTAACCGACCCCCTGTTATGGGGGTTGTCAAGAGGCTCGCGGAGTATCCCCCGCAGATTAGGACGCCGGAAGACAAGAGCGCCTATGATGAACTGACGGCGAGGATCCAGGCGCTCCTGGACCAGAGAGAGGGGTTGATGAGGGGTATTAAAAACCCCTCCCCGGCCAACCCCTCTCCCCAGAGGAAGGAAACCCTCTCCCAAAACACCGCTCCGGTCACCCGCCAGTACGCCGCGGCACTCAAAGCCGCGGTCCCTGGCAAGAGTGGCAGGAGAGAGGCAGGAAGAGGAGAGGGCCCGACCCCGAAGGGAAAGGGCCCACGAGAGGAAGCCCCGAGAAAAGGGGCCACCAAGAAGGCGGCTGAACCTAAGAACGGAGCCAAGGCCAAGACCCAAGTTCCGACAAAGGCCCAGAAAACGGGTCCTCCTCCAAAGATCACTCCACCTCCACTCTCGCAGCCCTCGACATCCCGGGACTCAACCTGGGCGAAAGTTGCTGGGAGGAAGGAGAAGCGGGAAAATAAATGGGCTAATACATCCCAGCCCCCAGCCTCCTCCAAAGGCAGCAGAGCCACGAAAGCCTCTCCCCCTCTCAGCAAAGAGAGGGTGGTGGAGAAGGCTGGCTCCCAGACTGCCACTCACTGACTGGCTGCCAGACTGGCAATACGCCGAGGCGATAACCCTGGCTCGGCAGAGGATTGACCCCTCCAAGCTGGGGATCGAAACGATCAAGGCACGCCGGGCGATCACAGGCGCGATCGTTTATGAGATCTCCGGCGAGGGGAAAAATGTTAATGCCGACCGCTTCGCGGAAGAATTGCGCGAGGCGTTGGCAACCAAAAAGGGAGTCCGAGTGGCCCGCCCCTGTAAAAAGGGGGATCTGCGGGTCAGAGGACTAGACGTGGAGGAGGTGGCCACCGTCGTTGCGAAGGAGGGGAAATGCCCGGCATTCGAAGTGAAGACCGGCGCGATCCGCTTCACAAATGGGCACCTTATGGGTATAATGCCCAATTGCAGCCGCGGAAAGGGTGGCCGCAAAGGGCAAAATTAAGGTTGGATGGGTGGTGGCCGAGGTAGAGACGCTCAAGACGCGCCCCCTCCAGTGCTATAAATGCCTCGAGAGGGGACACGTCAGGGAGAATTGTGGCAGCGCCACAGACAGGAGTGGCTGCTGCTACAATTGCGGCGCCCCCGGCCACAGGGCAAGCGAGTGCCGGGAAAAAGCCCGATGCATACTTTGCACCGAGGCTGGCAAGCTGGCCAACCACCGGATTGGCAGTGACAACTGCCAATCCAGGATGAAGAGAGGAGGTAAGGCAGCGAAATCGCAGCAACCTGAAAAGCAGGGAGGAACGCAGGGGGCTCGCCCCAATGCACCCTCCCAGACAGCAGTAGAAGAGGAGGGATGACTTATAGAATGACCCAGATGTTCACCGGACATGGCTGTTTCGGTGAATATCTGGGTCGTATTGGGAAAGAGAAATCCGCAGTGTGTATGCACTGCAGATATAATACGGACACGGCCCAGCATACGTTGGCCGAGTGTCCGGCATGGAACGGGGAGAGGACAGAGCTGACTGCGGTAGTTGGGAGAGACCTCTCCCTCCCGGCCGTGGTGCGAGCCATGGTCGGGACGGAGACAGGATGGACGGCGGTCTCCTCCTTCTGCGAACTTGTCATGACGCGGAAGGAGGAGGCTGAGAGGGAGCCGTGGTGACAGGGTGGAGGGGAAGATTCACTCTCCACCCTGAATCCCGGGAGGAGAGGGACGATTCCTCCTGGTTGCCCGGGCGAGGAAATCGCCGTGGTAGGAACCGGGGGAGGGTCGGGCCCCGCCCCACTCCGGACAATACTGGGGTGGGATCAGGTCTCCGGGGGGGAGCGCTGGACGCCTACGTCCGGTGTTCCACCCCCGGAGACCTCGCGGGAGGGATAAGGGCGGCTCTGTTCGAGAAGCCGGGGAGAGTCGCCCTGACCTCGAGGAGGGCCCCTCGGCTGACGGTCGAATCTGCTACCCCACAGGGTACGGAGGGAACCACAACCGGTGGAAGGGGGGCCGGGGCTCGAGCGGGAACACTCGAGCCCCGACCCCGCCCCCCCAACGGGAGGGCGTGATGTGGAGGAGGTGTCCCTCCGCATCACAATTGCAAAGGATCCGCTCAATGGCGGACGGGGGAGTGCCCCTCAGGCATCACCCCTAGAGACGCTTCGGCGGGGGGGGGGGGCGCGAGGTAGGCATGGGATACCAGCATCCCTCGCGCCCCCAATAACGCCCGCGTACGAGACCCGCTGGGGTTTTAGTGCGGTATACCTGGGCCCCCTGGCCGAGCCATTCGCGGCACGGTCAAGGGGAACAGGGAGTCCCACATAACCCTTGCCCCCTACCCGGGGGGCAAGAGTACCTATAAAAAGTTTCCCCAGCAACAAAAAAAAGGGATATGAAGATTATTTAAGCAGACTATAAGTTGATCGATATCAATAGTTCCTTCTAACGTCAGTTAGTAACCCGATAATTATATATGTTTATGATTGAATTTGCTTCGTCGTTCGTTAATCTTTGGACGTCTAAATTAATACATCCGGGTAACATTTGGATTAATTGATTGAGGCGGTGTTGAGAATAATATATTTAATGCACATATAATTAAGCATACATATATTAATAATTTAGATAATTATCGTACTCATCTATCTCTAAAGGATTCTCAGGGAGTTGAGCTTTTAGTTGAGAGATTAAATCGTTAGGTTGAGATTCTTCTCGATAGATATCTGCTGTGAAATCTTCCTTTAAATAACGTATGTTCTGACACCATTCAGAGAATAATATTAATTCTGGAGAGTATGAATCTAAGCCTGAAGATAAGTTTATTACAGGCGTTGTTTCGTGCTCATTAGTTAAGCTTCTTGGGGTATTAATTTGAGAAGAGGAGGTTTTTAAGCGACGGGCATTACGAAGGATGCCTCGTCGACGATGGAGATACGCAGGGTGATGGGAGCTTTGTCATCGAACACTAGCCATGGATGCTCGACAACGACAGGAAGTTGAGAAAATGGTAGAGAATCGTGTGGACCTACGAAAGGTACGTCCAACGGCTAGAGGTAAAATGCGGATTGGACGACGTCCGAGTGATACCAGGAGTATTGTTTCTACGTTAATATTACTAATTTCTGATATTGATACCTTGAATAAAATATGGGAAGGTAATTCGATTCTGATTTAATAAATCTTGATTGACAACGGGAAACTGTTAGCTGCATGCGGTGCTTAACAATGGATTTCGTTTATTTGTTTTAGGAGAAAATAATGATTGAAAGAGAATTGTCAGTTTAGCGCAACTTAAAATTAGAATTTGCGTGAAGCGGCGTGTTAAATAGTCCGGGTAATTATAAGTACTTACCTTGTGATAGACTATGAACTTCAGGCAGCGGATCGTTATACGCTCGTTCGCCTTCTTCCCTTCTCTAGGACCTCGGTCGCGGGATGTTTTGGCAAAATCAACGTACTCGAGTTTTGATGCACAAGAGTTCTTTATTTAACTTTTACTTTATAATTCTATGCGCGACTAACAAATCGGGTATGTCAACGCTGTTGACGGCAAACGCATGACTTTACACAGAGTATCGTAGGGCTACAGAAATGATGTGTTGTAGAACTACGGTGAAATCTCGATAATGAGATGCCGTAGTGTTACGGTAAAATGCCGATGATGATATGCCGTAATGAAGTTAAGAATTAAGGGTTTATATACCCATCAAATCGAGAAAAATCTTAATGTCGTGTGCAGTTCCCTTTTGGTGGGGATTTCTAAGAAAAACGTTTTCTTGGAATATGTAGCAATAAATTGTACTAAGGGGTCACGATGCGATAACCCGCAAGAGCTCTAGGTCTCAACTATCAATTTACGAGCGTTAGATAATCTGGACCGGATATCGAAGTTCGGCGGTTGTGCGCTATCGGGATGTGTGTTATCGGAACAATTCGTCTTTTGCATTGTGCGCTATCGGGATAATGCGCCTTTTTCATTGTGCGCTATCGGGATGATGCGCCTTTTGCATTGTGTGCTATCGGGCTGTGTGCTAAAGGGATGTGGGTTATCGGGAATTATATTAAATTTTATGTGTGCTATCGGGCTGTGGGCTATCGCACCGTGCGCTAACCCTCCCATATGGTACATAGTTGGTAATTCAAAACTGCATTCCCTTTGATTTCCGTATTTAGAAATTATTCGGGATTTCGGGGTGAGAAACAAGGAAGTGTTGCGGGTGGTTACAGGTAATTCCGTATAACATTCCTTTGTCTTCCTTACTACAACATCTATAGGTATGCATTTGACGATGTGTGTGGTTTCTTCGGTTGTAACTGCCATATAGCCGGGTCCTGTCATAAAGCGATACGCGAATTCATCTGGTTGAAGAGTAGCAAAAGACAGGGCGTTGGTGATTACCTTTTTTTTTGTCGCAGTGGAAACCTTTTATAGGTACTCCCATTCCTCGGGAAAGGAGATGGGGGTTATGCGGGACTCCTTCTCCTCATCCCATGGAGGACCAAAGTTCTCCCCGTGATAAGGAGTAGTATACCACGTGTTTCGCCCTTGTCGATCAGCTGTTGATCGTGCAACGGGCCACCACTTTTAATTTGAGTATATCGGGACGAGAAGAGAGATGGTCTTAAATTTAAAGGAAAGGTACACGTGCTAGGCTTCCGTCTCGTGTGAGATTTATTTTTAGCACCTGACACTGGGATAGTTGACTTTTAAGTCAGAAGTGCACGAGCACAAGTCGTTTAGACAAGCGTAGGAGCAGGAGCAATCATGCTCCGAACTCCACCAAAAGGCCAGTACCGTTTTTATTCGCTTCGTTGAGATTCGTTTCGGCGTTTGTACACGAGGTCCCTTTCACATTACCCGAAAACGCTCGCTCATCGTTCACTCACCCCCCTTTCCACCACTCGAGCTCCTCGATCCACCCGATCGCGGGGAGGGGGGTGAGCGAACGACCGAGAGTGTGGTCGCGCAGTTGTCTTCGCGGATACGGAAGTCGAGAGGGAAATTTGATTTCAAATTCCTCGCTTGAACATTCCGCCCGCCACGGCCTTGGACGAAATTAAGCAGTTTGGCGTCGGCCCGCCCGCCATAGGACACGGGGGGCCGAGATAAAGCTCCTTAAGATTTAGGGACAACGTGGTCCGTTTTACTAACTAATAGAAGGTAGAATATTATTTACAAGTGACTTATGCGATATAAAATTACAACCAGCTTATAAACTGACTGCAGCTATGAATTCAGGTATGACTTCGGCTTTTCGAAGTAACATTAGGTGAACGAAGGTGTGGGTGATTTGTACAAGGTATTTACATTACGCTTATCATTATTTACAATGCGAGACGGTTTTAGTCTTACGGCGACTGTTCAACCGGTAGTAGACAGATCTTTGTGATTGGGCGCTTTACCATCTTGGTCGCGGTCTTCAAACTGACCACTCGGACGAGTCCGTCGGGCAGTGTTGTGAGACGGGTCGGGTTTTCTCGCGCATGCGCGGCGGACATAGCATCAGTGAGGTATATGTACAGATAAAAAGATGTAGCATGATCACATAATTTTGCAAAATTTTTTGTAATATAAGGAAAAATTTGTAATATATAATTAATAATACAGCATACATATGCACAATTATATATATACATATATATTGTATTATTAAATATATATTACATATTTCTCCCGCCAAGAGTGTCAACCGTCAGCGCCCTATCTCCTACCACCTCTTCACTACAGATAGATACATCACTGCTAACAGCCATTATGGCCGCGCATGCGCGAGAAAACCCGGCCCGTCTCACAACACTGCCGTCGGGTCCCGGATGGAGCTCAAGGACACGAGCCAAGGCCCATTTTGCGGGCGGTTGGAGCTCGTTCTTAATTAAGACGAGATCGCCCACCTGGATGTTAGGAGACGTCTTCCGCCATTTTTTGAGTTGATGCGCGTACTCCTTACCAGCGGCTCCAAAAGTGGTCTCGCATGTTCGAGACAAGGGCTGGTCGTGGTGCTCCGCTAGTGTGCTCTTTTAAGAGCGGCGGCTCCGGGACGTTCAGTAGCGGTTCGCCGATGAGGAGGTGACCTGGGGTCAGGGCCGCCAGGTCTGACGGGTCATTGCTCAGCGCGTAGAGGGGTCGGGAATTCAGGCAGGCTTCCACCTTGGACAATAGCGTTGCCATTTCCTCGTAGGTCAATGTGTGTTCCCCAATGACACGTTTCAGGTGATGCTTGATGGCCTTGACTCCAGCCTCCCAGAGGCCTCCGAAGTGCTGCGCTCCTGGGGGGATAAAGGACCACTCCGTGCCATGGTTGGTCAGGTCCGTGGCACAATCGGTGTAGAAGGCGGAGGCGGCGTTGACCATTCGGCGTAGTTCGTTGGCCGCTCCGCGGAAGTTCGTCCCATTGTCGTTGATCAGGGATCGACAGTGGTCCGAAGTTGTACTGGGCCGGCGTAATCGACGCCAGACGTCTGAAAAGGTCTGCTCGGGCGTATGCGAGCAACTGGAAGCTGGCCCATCTGCTGTTCAGGAGTCAAGGCGCGAAATCGGGCTCAGCGCACACACTGGTGGAGAACCGCTCTTACGAGAGAGTTGCCGTGGATGATCCACACCCGTCTCAGGAGGACGCTGCGCGTCAACTGCGGCCCTCCATGCAAGGAAGTGGCATGGGCCTCTCGCACCAGCAGGAGTGAGAGATGACTGGCTTTGGCCAGTATAAAGGGGTGTCTCTCTTCGTAGGAGAGAAGAGCTTGCTGCAATCGCACACCCAAGCGGAGCAGACCTTGCTTGTCGAGGAACGGCCGCAGGGGCAGCAGTGGTGAGCGTGCGGGCAACGGTTTAGAATCGTTGAGCAGCGCTATCTCGTCAGGGAAATTTATGCTCTGCGTAAGCCGCACCCAGCGGAGGCGCGCCGAGTCTAGTTCACTTCGGGTAATGAAGCCCTTCGAGGGCTCGAGGCTCCTTCGAGGTTAATCCCTCGGGCTGTTGCGTGGAGAAGTCGAGCAAGGAGTAGGGCGCCGCACAGTTCCAGACGTGGTATCGATAGCTGTTTGACCGGGGCCACCCTAGTCTTTGCCACTAGCAAGCTTACGGATACATTTCCAGTAGACTCGCTGCTCCGAAGGTAGACAACCGCTGCATAGGCGCGGCTGGACGCATCCGAAAAGCCGTGCAATTCGATTGTGTTGCTTAGATTATAGTTTACTGACCGAGGTATGCTCAAGGTGTTTATAACGGGGAGCTTTTCGACGAATTTTGTCCAAGAGGACTGGAATTTTTCCGGTAGTGGCTGGTCTCAGTCAATACCCGCCATCCACAATTCTTGTATGAGAATTTTGGCGAAGATTAGGACTGGTGATGCCCAACCCAATGGGTCAAAAAAGCGGGCCACGTCGGACAGCACGGTTCGTTTCTGCTGCCTGTTGGCTTGGTTGTCGACGCCACGCGCAGTGCGAAGCGATCGTCGGCGAGGCTCTAGAGCACGCTTAAAGTGCTGATTCCCTCTCGTTTGTGGAAGAGCTTCTCCTTGGCCTCTCCGTCAGGGCATAGTTCTGGCGTGTTTGCTGCCCATTTACTTAGTTCGAAGCTCCCTGCTGAGCAGGGCCACAAGCTGGCGCTGGGCTTCCAGGGCATGGTCAAGAGTGTGACCGCCTGCTAGGATGTCGTCGACATAAGAGTTCATCTTGATCGCGGCTGTCCCCAGAGGAAAGGTCCTTTGCTCGTCGCTCGCCAGCTGCAGTAAGGTGCGGAGCGTCAGATAGGGAGCCGCCGTTGTACCGTATACGACCGTTAGTAGGCGGTAGTTGTTGACTTCTGCGGTTGGAGTCGGGCGCCATAAAATGCGCTGGAGCCCTGTGTCCTCTTCGTGGACTCTTATCTGTCGGAATATTTTAATTATGTCTGTAGTAAATGCATAACGATAAAGGCGCCAACGTGTTAAAATCAACCATAGTTCAGACTGTAGTTTCGGGCCGGGTAACAGCAACTCATTGAGTGAAAATCCCGACGACGTACGATAAGAGGCGTTGAATACAACGCGTATTTTGCCCTTTGGATCGGAGCTCTAAAAGACTGCGTGATGCGGTAAGTAATAGGTTCCTCTCTTGTGGATTTCCTCTTCCGGTATAAGTTCCATATGTCCCAGTTGCAGGTATTCTTTCATAAAGGCTGCATATTGCTCGTTCAACTGAGTTACGCAAGAGGTGTCTCTCTTGATTGAGCAACATGCTGAATGCCTCTCCTCGATTTCAGTCAAGGTCATGTTAGATTCCACCCTTCGTGGCAGTCGAACGGTGTATCTACCCTTAGCGTCACGGACATGCGTCGTGGTGTAGATCCTTTCACAGTGGAGGTCCTCGGGAGAAGGTATCTGCTCTTGAGACATTCCTTCTACTTCCCAGAAGCGTTGAAGCGATCGATCTAGTTTTTCATTCGAGAATGTGGTGTTAAGTACGGAGACGGCAGGGTTGTCGAACGGAGCCGAGGGTTTATCCGTTATTCGGCCCATAAGCACCCAACCTAGTGCCGTCGCCTGAGCCGAAGGGGTACCTTCCGAGCCAGTGCGGAGCCCACTCCGCAGCAGCCTTCCATAGTCGCCGGCTGCGAGGATAGTGTCCACCCGTGCTGGTTGATCATAATATGGATCAGCAAGAGCCAATCCCTCCAGATGAGGCCAATCAGTTCGAAGTACTGTAGGAGTCGTGTAGTCAATCGGGGTAGCAAGAGTACCTCCGACAGGTGTAGGCGCACTTCAGAGTCGCGCGGCGACCCCAAGGTAACCGAGATGGCGTATGTGGAAATCCCGGTAGAGCGCCCCTGAAGACCTGACACCGGGACGTGGACTCGTCGTCTTGGCAACTGTAATGCGTGCGCGACCTTGTCCGAGAGGAAAGAGGCTTTCGATTCGGAATCCAGTAGTACCCGTACTGGTACTGCATCGCCCCGGTCATTGTTGAAGGTAGCTAGGGCCGTAGCCAGTAAGACGGAGCGTCCTGCTTGCATAGCAAGGGCGGTCACGTTGGAGGATACCGTCGAACTGGTCGGAGTCTCCGATTGAGGGGTCGAGGTCACGGCGGTTAGGCCCTTGTTGTTAACCTCTGACCCAGTTGTTGAAGACGGCCCTGTAAGGTGGAGTAAGGTGTGATGTTTCTCCTGGCAGCGGAGACACCTTAGGCCGGAGGGGCAGTTTGCGACCGCGTGCTTCGTTTTGAGGCAGTTGAAGCAGGCACCTTGCTTCTTAACGTACTCTCGACGTTGTGGTGTGACCGGACGATGGGTCTTGAGAGTTCGGGAGTTATGTTGTTTAGGTAGTTTTCCTACCTTTAACACGGTCGCCAGTCCGTTTCTCTACACCACGGACAAGATCTATGGATGAGATCCCAGAATGAGAACCCCTTCACCAGATGAGTACCGCTGCTGCGTAGTCTACCTGGTCCACAGACAAGACCTCTGGATCCCCAGGATGAGAACCCCTTCTCCAGATGATCACCGCTGCTACTTAGTTTACCTTGTCTACAGACAAGACCTTTGGATCCCCAGGATGAGAACCCCTTCTACAGATGAGCACCCTTACTGCTTCACTGCTCGCGGCTACTGCGTAGCTTCCTTTGTCAGAGACAAAGGCACAAGATAACGTCATCCAACTGTCACCTTTGTTCGTTATATGCAATGACGCAACACTCGCGTCACACGCTTTGTTAATAATTAATCGTATTAATTATTGTTTCAGGATCCACCAGGATGTGGCGGCTTCCAGTCTATGCGTCAGGGCCTGTCCAGGATTCACCGAAGACGTCACCACGCACAGGATTCGGTTTATGGATAAATAAACGAGCACTCGATTTTATATTATAAATATATAAAATATTTATTTTAATAAAATATAAAATATACTCGCTCTATACATCCAAAAACAAAAATAAAATCTGACTCTACGCGCACAAAACAAAAAAGAAAAGCTTTGCGTGTATATTGCACGCTTATCTCCGCGACGTTCCGCGTCGGTTGTTCCAGGAGACAGAGCCTCGATTCCTCTCTCGGCTCTCCCCATATAGCCGTGAGCACCCTCTGCGTCCTCGAGAGCTCCTTGCGCCTGCGCGTCCTACAATCACGCATACGCGTCTTAAACTCTAAATACATATTATATCGTTTGCGCTTATTATATCTAACCGCTTACAGTTCAATAAACGCTTAATTGTATCGCAATTAATAATAATTAATAATTAAATAAAACTAAATATAATATGGTTATCTCCGCAATGGTAAGTACCATTGATGGTAAGTTCGAGTGTCGGTAAACTTACCGACTGTGCTCGGTCGGTAAGTCGGTAAGTTTTGTTGTGTACACTTTACAGTCGGTCACTTATCGTCCGTCGGTAAGTGGTCAGACTCGATGTGTAAAGTCTTTTTCCTCGGGTCGGTTAATTACCGACCGTCGGCTGTCGGTAACTGTTTATCTTCTGTCATTCAGTTACCTCAGAAAAAATCTGCAGCGGCTGACCTCTTTCCTTCGACCTCCGCTGCTGTTGCTAACCTGTTTTCTTCTGAGCAGTGCAGTTGTTGCCCGATTGTTATCATCTCCGGCTTCCTCTTCGGGATCTTGAAGACCCCGGCCTGCATCCGTGTTAGCTGGACTTCCGGCTGCAGTGGCACCGGCATCTCCTTGAATCGTGGGCAATAATTAAAAAGATGTTGACCCTGACAGATAGCACATCGTTTGGACGTTCCGGAAGTTCCGTTGGTCGTTGTGGTCAGAGCGTTAACCTTTGTCTTGCGTTCTGTTGTTTTAGAAATAGACGGGGAGGAAGCGGGTAGAAGTCCTTTGAAGCTTGCCGCCTCTAGTGCCCGTATTCTGGTTTGCAAGAATTCCTGGAGTTCACCTATGGTTGGGAACTCCGAACTGGTTTTAAGTGACGCCTCCCAGAAGAGGCGCGACGAGGAATTCAATTTCTCGACGATTATGTGGACAAACCAATCGTCCCATTGATCTACAGGCCTGCCGAGAGCGTCGAATGCCCGCCCGGTTTGGAGCGCGATGGTTATTTGTCGTTTCAGATCCGCGGAGGATGCCTTCGTGAGGGCTGCACTGGAGAGGAAAACGCGCATATGCGCGGACAGCAGAACGCGTTTGTTGTCGTACCGCGACTTCAGCTCCGACCATGCCATTTCGTAGCCTCTGTCCGTCAGTTCCATGTTGGTGACAACGGCCGCCGCCTCCCCAGTTAAGCTGGCCTTGAGGTATTGTAATTTCTGTACCGGCGCCAGATCCGGTGTGTCATGGACAAGGGACTTAAACAAATCCCGAAAGCTTTCCCACGTCAGTTGGTCGCCCGAGAACGAGGGTAGACTTATTTTCGGCAGCTGAATTTGCCTCAGAAAGACGGACGACGGGTCCCGTTTAGATACTTCCTCGCTTTCCTTTAGCAGCCCCATGATCTTGGATTTGACAGCCACATAGTTGTCTTCTGTGTTGGTGTAGAGATCCTTGTTTATATAATCTTTCGTGGCAGCATCGTCTAGATCGAGGAGGTCATAGTGACAGTTCTCGAAGTGCCGCCAATAATCCTCTAGTAAGGCGAGGCGCGTCTTTAAGTACGAGACTGTTAACTTTTCTTTGCCAACCTTGACCAGGTTTTCCCAAAAATGGTCAATATAGCCTTTGATGGTTAGCTGTTTCTTTAATTTGCTATCCATCTCTTAGTTAGAGGTAGCAACAGTAGACAATGTATCTTGGTAGGCGTGGAGCGCACTCGTAGGCGCGGCGAGTCGCGGCGCGAGGTGAGCGCACTCGTAGACGCGGTAAGGCGCGGCGCGCGGAGAGCGCACTCGTAGGCGCGGCGAGTCGCGGCGCGAGGTGAGCGCACTCGTAGACGCGGTAAGGCGCGGCGCACGGAGAGCGCACTCGTTGGCGCGGCGAGTCGCGGCGCGAGGTGAGCGCACTCGTAGACGCGTTAAGGCGCGGCGCGCGGAGAGCGCACTCGTTGGCGCGGCGAGTCGCGGCGCGAGGTGAGCGCACTCGTAGACGCGTTAAGGCGCGGCGCGCGGAGAGCGCACTCGTTGGCGCGGCGAGTCGCGGCGCGAGGTGAGCGCACTCGTAGATGCGTTAAGGCGCGGCGCGCGGAGAGCGCACTTGTTGGCGCGGCGAGTCGCGGCGCGAGGTGAGCGCACTAGTAGACGCGGTAAAGCGCGGCACGCGGAGAGCGAACTTGTAGGCTCGGCGAGGCGCGGCGCGTGGAGAGCGAACTTGTAGGCGCGGTGAGGTGCGGAACGCGGAGAGCGCGGCTGATGCAATGATAATTAATGAACAATCAGCATTGTAATGTTAACGCGTCCGTCACTCTTGTCGCACTCCACTTCACTTGTGTTCGCACTGTGGTGGTTTGCACTCACCCTACTCGTGTATGGCCACGTGGCCTACACTAGTATCTAGATCGTATTCTCTCTTACCTCGCCTTGCACTGTTTCACAGTCACAAGAATCCGGCTCGAAGGACCATATGTTTCGCCCTTGTCGATCAGCTGTTGATTGTGCAACGGGCCACCACTTTTAATTTGAGTATATCGGGACGAGAAGAGAGATGGTCTTAGATTTAAAGGAAAGGTACACGTATTAGGCTTCCGTCTCGTATGAGATTTATTTCTAGCAGCTGACACTGGGATAGTTGACTTTTAAGTCAGAAGTGCACGAGCACAAGTCGTTTAGACAAGCGTAGGAGCTGGAGCAATCGTGCTCCGAACTCCACCAAAAGGTCAGTACCGTTTTTATTCGCTTCGTTGAGATTCGTTCCGGCGTTCGTACACTCGGTCCCTTTCACATTACCCGAAAACGCTCGCTCATCGTTCACTCACCCCCCTTTCCACCACTCGAGCTCCTCGATCCACCCGATCGTGGGGAGGGGGGTGGGCGAACGACCGAGAGCGTGGTCGCGGATGCGGAATTCGGGAGGGAAATTTGATTTCAAATTCCTCGCTTGAACACCACGCTAAAACCACTGCGGGTGTCCTTCACGGGCGTTAAGTGGGGCGGTGCGGAGGATGCTGGGATCCCATGCCACTCTTATAGGAGTGACCCTCTCTTCTCTTGTGCGTGTCGTCGCGGTTACGACGCAGAGGGGACACCACCTCCACGCCGTGCCCTCCCGGTGTTATTCGGGGGGCGGGGTCGGAGCTCGAGTTGCCCGCTCGAGCCCTGGCACCCCCCCCCGGCTGCGACTCCCTCCGCCTTCATCGGTGCGGAATCGATCATCAGGCGTTGGTGATTACCTGTCTTTCTAATTCGCATTTTTGTTGCATAACATTATAATATAATCATGGTGTAAGTAACAATGTGTGCTATCTTCTCGGACGAATTTTCGTCACATTCTGCGCAGCACCAAATTTCCGCCATGTTGCAAAATCACCATAGCAACGCAATGATAAATGTAAACGAAAGTGTATGATTCACAGGTTATGCACAATTTGCAGTAGTTTCGTGAGCTTTGTGAATGCAAAAAAATTATATTTATAATGCCGTCGTGCTCATTTAAAAAATGTAAAAATACCTCACAAAATAATAAAAATATAACATATTTTTCATTTCCAAAAAATTAAGAAATAATTGCAAAATGGATAATATTTTGTTAAAAAAACGTTAACCCAAAGAACGGTATGTATATAATACAGATGCTAAATGGAATTTAATAAATTGAAAATAATAAAATATATTATAATTGATAAAATATTTAAAATTTGTTTATTTAGCTTGGATTTGTTCTCAACATTTTCATTCTTCTCAATACAAAGATCGATCGTTTTTACTTGAGCTACTACCAAATTATAGCCCTGTGAAATCTCGGAAATTGAAACCTGATGCAATTCCAATGGAATTTATAGAAAATAATGCAACAACTGTGGTGGAGAAGGATTTGAGTATGTATTATATATAGACATACATTATTTATGTGAATAGATTTGTTTCAAGTGATTGTATTGATATAGCGTTTACGAATAAAGCAGGTTTGATCGACCCGAGATCGATTAATGACGTGATTGACTAATCACAGCCATTTATTCTTCAAAGAAATGACTGTGATTGATCAATGACGTCATTAATCGCTCTCGGATCGATCAAACCTGCTTTATTCGAAAACGCTAATAATGTTTAAATAATACTGCTGTCTTCTATACAATATATTGAATATTTTTCAGGAACAGATGTAAGAGAATGTACACATGTTGCTACAGATTGTGTTGCATCGAGCTCTGACAACGGGAGTTTTGCGATATCGACGCTTGCAAGTGAAACCGCATTAAACTTCACAAATGAAGAAGCATCATGTTCTGCGACTCAAGTCGCATCAAGCTCTGAGACTCGAGATACACCAAACTCTGCGAATTCAGTTGCATCATGTTCTACAAGCAGTGATAACTTTAGTACGTCTTTCTATTATGATTTCTTTATTGATTAGATTTCTTTTACTTAACTAATTTTTTAACAAAGTTTTATTTATTTATTTTATATCTTCTCATCGTGAAGGTTCAACACAAGTTTCTTTCAATGAAGATGACATACAGAAATTGATACGGGAAAATGCAGACTTGGTTCACCAAAATCAAATTCTTCAAAACAAAGTTCTTCAATTGGATCAAATTAATAAATTGCACGAGAAAGAGAAGAAGAATATTAATAAACTGCACGGGCAAGAGATAAAGAACAAATTGCCAGAGTTGTTAAGCCCCTTTTTCACACCTGGAGTGTGCAAGTAAAACTTTTAATGAATCCTATGTAAAAGATAACCCGGTGGTCTTCAGAGGATATTGCATCTGCAATATCATTGAGAAGCGTAAGCCCGAAAGCTTACAGATATTGCAAAAAACCAAAAAAATTCCTCTTCCAGCACTGTCTACTCTCCGAAAGTGGGTAGCATCATTCAACGTTGATCAAGGAATTCTTAATGATGTCATGCTGATCATGAAATATAAAGGTAAAAACATGACAAAGTTGGAGAAGGCCACAGTGATCTGTTTCGACGAAATTCATTTATCAAATCAAATGGCTCTTGAAAGAAGAAAGGAAAGAGTTATTGGTCCTCATAAAAAATGTGAAGTCGTTGTGGCTCGTGGTTTATTTTAAAAATGGAAACAGCCTGTCTTCTACGATTTCGACCAAGATCTCACCAAAGAATTATTATTTAAAATAATTGTCCAATTGTATAACAGTGGCTATACTGTGTTCGGAATAACTTGTGATCTGGGACCATCAAATCAAAAATTTATAAAACAATTAGAAATTAATGTAATGGAAAATGAAGATAAAACATACTTTGAGCATCCGTGCGATGAAAATGTAAAGATCCACGTTTTCATCGATGCTCCTAATTTAATGAAATTACTTTGAAATCATTTTTTAAGCAGTGGTATCAACGCAGAGTACTATTTGTGACTTCGGCAGCTTTGGAAAGATTACTTGAAATTAGTGGGGATTTGAAAATTGCATTCAAGCTGTCGCGTTTTCATTTAGATGTCCAAGGAACGCAACGACAAAAAGTTAAACTTGCAACCCAGATTTTCTCTGCGACAAATGCATCTGCAATTGAGTGGTGCGATTCACGAGGATTTATGGATAATTGTCCAGAATGGGCTGCAACTGCTACATTCTTAAGAATAATAATTAATAACTCCTTTTCTCTCGACCAAACTGGCAAATGTATTTATTAATTAATTACTATCACAACGTTTCGACCATTATTTTTTGGTCCTTATCAAGTGATCTGTACAAATATAAAGAATATTACACAACTATTTATAATATATGGCTAATTGCGATTTCGATAAGACTTACAATTATAATTAAAGTTACAGGAGAAACTCCTTATGTCAAATTGATATGCGTATCAGGCTCATTGGAACAGTATAACGTGACTAAACTATCTTTATTATTTTGTCATATAAATTGTTCAAATTTTCAGTGTCCTTCTGAGAATTTATTGTGTTATTGTTTTTCTTTATGTAGAACATCTCAGCGATTTCTCTTTTCTTAACGTGTTTTTCTTTATGTAAGATATTTGGATGTGCCCAATCAAAATCATGATTGAATTCAATTTTGTGTTTACTGATAACCGATAGATTACTAATATGCATTTTTATGTTTCTGAAATATTCTTTAACACGGGTGTATAAATGTCTTTTTGTTTGTCCAATGTATGATGCATTTCAATTTATACACTACTTCCGTTGAATTTTCAATCGGTAACCTGTCTTTGCCATTTTTAATTAACTTATTAAGTTTATTTGGTATATGATGTACAATATTAAATCCGACTGTTTTGAAAATTATTAAAATGTTTTTAATAATTATCATGTTCGGTTGAAGTTTACTCATGAGGTAGAATCAAAAGGTTGCATAAGTTTCCTCAACACAATGATCATTAGATTTAAAGGGAAATTAACAACCAATTGGTATAGGAAACCGACATGTTTGAATAGATACATTAACTTTTACTCCAACCATCCTTTCAAATATAAAATTAATACTATTTTCAATCTAGTAGATCATGCAATTTTATTAGCAGACAAAAAATTCCATTTTAATAATATAAATATAATTAAACAAATTTTAACAAACAACAGTTTTCCAAAACATATAATTGACCGATATATAAACAAAAGATTAAATTAAAATTAATAGATAAACGGGCTAATAAGAGCCGAGCGCGGATAGAAGCGCGACAAAAAAAGAAACGAACTTAGAGTTACAAAGTTAATTTATTCAAACGTTTCGGTCCCTGATTCGGGCCATCCTCAGTAAACTGTACAAACATAAAATAAAAATAAAAGGTAAAAAATACAAAATTGAAAAAATGGCAAAAATTATTTAACAAAAAACGGTGAGGCGATGGTAAACAGAAATTTAGTATAATTATAATAAAAAGGAGGACCAACATGAGATAAAGAATAATTAAAATTAAAGATAGAAACAATACGTACATAAAAGAAAGAAAGAATGATTCATAAGAATCGTGCGGCAAAAAACGGCGAAGAGCCCCGCAGCCAATGTATAATCGCAACAGCGTCACCTCTCATCGTTACCAAACGGAAAGAGAACGTTTGTGAGTGCATATTATTGCAAACCTGTGTTGATTAAAGAAAAGTTGATCGAGCTAACAAAGAAACACGAAAGAAAGAGGCAACTTACCGATGCTAGAAAACACAGAGGCCTACGGGAACGTAACATATAATCGCACTTATTGAACGATACATCGCGACTGGTCTTTAAATGGAAAGATGAGATCGAGACAATAATATAAACACAGAAATGAGGTCAACCGAAAACAGATGATAAATGAGCGCACGCTTGGCTTCAGATATTATACATATTTTCTATCATCGGGAAATATATATGCTCTAAACACTCCGTATCATTTTGTAAATTGATGCTATTTTTTTGTAATTTAATGTGAATCATTTCGGACACGAGTCTTTTCCCTAGAATCGGCTTCTCATCCAGGATCTCCACGCTGTTCCAATCAAACTCATGGTTTAGAAGTCTATGGTCTGTTATGACCGAGCGCTGCGTCGTGTTTCTATTGATGTGGTTGCGGTGTTCGCTTATTCTCGTTTTTAGGAAACGGCGCGTTTGACCGACATAAGAAGCGTCACAATTATTGCAGGAGATCTTGTATACAACGTTCGTGTGAAGGTCTTTCGGCAAGCTATCTTTATGCACTTTAATAAACTTGTTAAGCTTGTTAGTAGTAATACTATGCCGGTTCTAACACAGGTCCTCTGAGGGGGGTGCGGGGCGCGGGGGGTTCTCCGTGGCGAGGGGTATGACGTCACGCGGGGCGGGGGTATCTCGGTGGCGCGGGGGCTGACGTCACGCGGGTGGAGGGGGATGTTTCGACAAAGGAGGGGGAGTTTTCTGAGTGCAATATTTGTAGATGGTATCTTTACGACTTTTTTATGAGGGTTCTTAGACATTTTCCCCAAAAAGGTATAGAACAAGCGCCGATGATTAACAATTTTGTACCCTCGTTAATATAATTTTATTACGGAAGCGCCGATGTCCGGCTGCTCGTCAACGGAGCGTTCTAGAGTTCATTAAAACTATGTTTTTCATTTTATGGACATTTTATCATTAGGAAAGGAATGAAGATTTTAAGCCGACGCTGCGACGAACATGTCAAACGTGATTTAATAGGCCTCTACCTATTTGCGTTGACGTTCGGCAGCTTTGTACCCTCGCGGAAAATCTCCCATAAAAACGAGAGCGAAACATTTTTCTTAATATTTTTTAAGGAAGAATGCAATGTATCGGCGCCAACGTTCGGCTGTTTTGTACCCTCGCAGAAAATCGGTCGTAAACGAGAGCGAAACATCTTCCTAAATATCTTTTTAAGGAAGAATTGCGATAATTTTGAGAGGGATGGGGGTTGAAACTTATGGAGAGAGTCTGTCTCCGCGTCAAAAAGTCTTTAGCATTCGACGAGTTAAAGTGTCCTATGCGAAGTGTCAGTGGCACAGTGTAGTGAGTTAAAAAGAAATGGAAAATGATAATAATTTCGAAGCGATATTAGACGAGTCGTTTGACGAAGATCACGCGCTGTCGGATGACAGTAATTATATTAGTAATTGCAGTGAGGACCTTACGGATATTTACGACAAGGTAGTGGACAATTCACAAATTCTTGCGCTAAACGGACGTACAAAAGTTTGTACAATATACTTTTATTATTCGACGGGTACTGATCAAGCTCTATGTACTACATGTATGATCTCTATTCAAGACTTCGGGCACATGTATGCTGTTCGGAAGCATGTGATTCAATTACACGACGCAGTGGAGAGTCGATCGTGCTGCAATTGTAGAAATCCATTGTATATAATAATTCCATGCAATATGTGCCCTATTTGCACACAATAAACTTTGGGAGATTGTGCTGGGACACTTAAAGTGAGAATTCTGAAAGTGAAGATGGCGTCTCAGGAAAGATTGAAGAACATTCCAGTGACTTCGATGGTGCATTATTTAAGAAATCGCGAACTTGATGTGCAAAAACCTCAAGCAAGAGATGTGACCCATTTTCTGCAATTTCATGAAAGGAAATTAATGGGAACTACCGTATGTAACTGCGTCACATCATCTAAACACAACCGAATCGCGTGTTTTCAGCGTCGATATCAAAAGGTATTGCATTTTTTAAGTGGACAACCGAAAGTTTGTAGGAACCCAATGAATATGACATTGCCACCATGGCCATTATTGCTATTACCATCCAACTCAGATGTGTTGCCATCCGAATCGGAGGAGTCGCCAGAACATAATATTCTGAACTCAGACTTAGAAATCGATGAGTCGGATGTGAGGGAAGATTGAGAGTGTGTCGTAAGTATTTCTTTTTAATTTAAAAATTGTTAAAATAATTAATAAAAATTTTTTTTTCTGTCACAGAAGGGACCCCTCGCAGTAGTCCCACGGCCGTCGTCTTGCCACCCCCACCATCGTCGGCACAGCCGCCCGACCGCCTCACCACCGTTGCCGCCACCACTGCCCAGCCGCTGCTCCTCCGCTTGCCGCCGACGCATTAAAAATTTTTATATATTATAATATTTATATTCTTATCTTTATATTCTTATCTTTATATTCTTATCTTTATATTCTTATCTTTATATTCTTATCTTTATATTCTTAGTGTTTATATTCTTATCTTTATATTCATATTATATTATTATATTCTTATATATTCTTATATTTTAAATTTTAAATTCACATTCATACGCACACACACACACACACACACACACACACACACGCACGCACGCACGCACGCACACACACACACACACAAAATTATAAATATTACGCATACTCATTTTAAGAATAAAAATTATTTTAAATATTAAAAAATATATAATTTATTTTAGAATAATTCCTCTTTCCATCTATATTAAGAATATTATTATAAAAGAATTATTATATATTAATATTATTATAAAATAATTATATATTAATATTATTAAAATATTATTAAAAATTCTCTCTCGCGTGCGCCTCACGCTATCTCTCTCTCTCTCTCTCCTCGCATGCGCCTCTCGCTATCTCTGTCTCTCGCGTTCGCCTCACACCCTCTCTTTCTCTCGCGTTCACCTCGCGCTATCTCTCTCGCGCTACCTCTCTCTCGGTCCCTAGCCTCTCAGTCCCTAGCCTCTCGGTCTCTAGCCTCGCGGTCCCATTCCCCGCATGACGTCATCTCCCGCAAGGACCATGCAACGAGCTACGTATGAGAGCTGGGACTGCTTATGGGTGGGAGAATGGAAATGCATGCAAAGAAATTACATCATAATTTAGACTTTAAAAACTCTTTATTTATATATTTTTTCTTACATATTATGGACTAAAAATTAAAGCTGCCAGCTCACAATCGATGAGTTGATGTTTATTGAAGGCGTCGCTAGCGCGTATTACATTTGATACTTCTTTAGGATTCTCGTTACATTGGACGCGATATTTGAAAATTGTGTAAATTTAACATCGACTGTCTCGGTAATTTTAACCAATCGATCAAAAGATACATCAATGCATGGATCGAGATCGAACATACGGTGTAACGTCGATTCGATCATCATCATGCATACATTTGAAGATTCGAGACTTATGAGTTTGGCGTTGTTAATCGTATGAACTCGCATTGTTAGCGGTCCAACGCTTATAAAACTGTGGACATCATTAGAGTCGTTCCGAAGAAAATTTTAAAGTATCATCGAATATGAAATTTTTATGCTTTTATTCCATATATTCCTACAATTTTTTTTGAAGATCTTATATTGAAAATTATTGTACGGAATTCACAAATTTGACATAATAACTTTATAAAAGCGTATTTATTTCGTTTTTTAAATCGGATTTTTTTTTTTATGCAAAGAATAATATTATAAAATCGTAAATCCCCTTACTAATCTTGATCATTGAATAAATCTCACCATTTATCTACATTTCCCTTCAATCAGAAATTTATATAAATTTAAAATCATACTATATTATCGTATGCAATTAATTACAATTGCAATTTAGTGCGATTATTTATATTTATAATAAAAAATGGAAAAATGTTTATATTTGTTTTATTTGAATATAAATGCATAACGAGAAGACTAGAGGAGACCGGGGCTAGTAGGCTCAGTTCAAAGATATTATAAAATACCTCTTTTGTTATAAAATATATTTTTTTTTTGTTTTGAACACGCGTTTAGATTGGTCATCACTAATTAAATAAAAATATATTATATAACTAATTTTGATCAGATCTATATTGATGTTTTATTTCTTCTAATATAACAATATTGATATGTGTGCAATTGAAAACTATTAAAATCATCAAAAAAGCCCGATCTCTAAAAGTTAATAAATTATATAATTTTTTCCGTGATTCACGTATATGGCACCACTGTGCGACATCTCTCTCGCGCTATCTCTCGTAAACACCTCACGCTCTCTCTCTCTCTCTCTCTCTTTTAAGCATTCTCATGGTCCTTTCCGCAGGTATAAACAAAACAGCGTATGGCGTATAGCATTACGGTGAGCGCTGATGTCCAACCGCTCGAATTTATAAACAGATATTTATTACTACGATTTATCTGAGGGGATGGGGCTGAAGCTTATGGAGAGAGGGTCTGTCTCTGCGATGTTCATCACAAAGTTTAAAGCAGTCGCTGAGCTAAGTATCGCTAAGTGTCATCGAGCTAAGTTATTAAGTGCAGTGCAAAATGCCTTTTGGATCGGGAGACATTTTGGGCCCAAATTTTTTTTTAACAAGAATATCCTTAGGACTTCATGAAATAATAGACATAATATCTTGGAAGACCCACCTGCTAGAAAATTTATTGAGGACTCTGTTCCTTATATTCACAATGCCGGTAAGTTTTTATTATTATATAATAAATTTGTTTATTAATATTATCTACCAAATTTGTCGATTTTCAGAAAATAACCGAGGAATCCATCCAAATCGGTGGATACCTTAATCATCGGCATATAGAACAAGTACGAAATTATCGGTGGTGCGATCGGCGGGAATTGGCCGAGCTATGGGACGACGCGGAGGGGATCGTGGAATGGGCACAGGATTACTAGTGAGATGACGTCTTCTGCCTCAGAAAATTGTTCGGCGAGGAATCATATCCTCCCGAACCTGTCAGGGAGGAATTATGGGTCTAGTGAGTATCTCTTTTTAATTTTAAATATTATTAAAATAATAAAATAATTAATAAAAATTTTAAATTTTTTAAGTTGTTTTTATATCGCTAGTACAATAATCAAAAGGGTAGTTGTAAATTAATCGACCAAACTAGCCAAAATTTGTTTATTCAATAGAAGTTACAACGCTTCGACCATATGGTTGTGGTCCTTTTCAAGTATAAACTGAAATAATAATAATTAATTTAAAAAAAAAAACGGTTTGAATACAAAAAACAGTAATATACATAAATGGATTTGCTATAAAATTTTGAGTACATACGTTCTTATTGAAACACTTCACAAATTTAAGTTAAAACAAATCATTAACATCTTGTTGAATTTTAAAGAGAGAGAAACATTGTATCAGTATGAAACTTTGTCAGTGACTGAAATATAAAAATAGGAAACCAAGCTAAACGACCTTTATTATTTTGTCATAGATTTTATTTAAGCTATCTGTGTCCTTTTGTAGGTTGATTGTATTATTGAATTTTTTAATATACAACATTTCCGCGATTTCTCTCTTTTTCGCATATTTCTCATTATATAATATATTAGGTTTTGTCCAAATCAAATTCATGTCCGAATTCCAATTTATGTTTACTTATAACGGAATGATTGGTTTCATGCAATTTTATATTGTTAAAATGCTCTTTCACTCGAGTACGTAAGCGCTT